>NW_028153289.1:0-1000 GCF_964106915.1 Podarcis gaigeae | reverse complement strand
CCCTAACCCTAACCCTAACCCTAACCGACCCTAACCCTAACCCTAACCCTAACCCTAACCCTAACCCTAACCCTAACCCTAACCCTAACCCTAACCCTAACCCTAACCCTAACCCTAACCCTAACCCTAACCCTAACCCTAACCCTAACCCTAACCCTAACCCTAACCCTAACCCTAACCCTAACCCTAACCCTAACCCTAACCCTAACCCTAACCCTAACCCTAACCCTAACCCTAACCCTAACCCTAACCCTAACCCTAACCCTAACCCTAACCCTAACCCTAACCCTAACCCTAACCCTAACCCTAACCCTAACCCTAACCCTAACCCTAACCCTAAACCCTAACCCTAACCCTAACCCTAACCCTAACCCTAACCCTAACCCTAACCCTAACCCTAACCCTAACCCTAACCCTAACCCTAACCCTAACCCTAACCCTAACCCTAACCCTAACCCTAACCCTAACCCTAACCCTAACCCTAACCCTAACCCTAACCCTAACCCTAACCCTAACCCTAACCCTAACCCTAACCCTAACCCTAACCCTAACCCTAACCCTAACCCTAACCCTAACCCTAACCCTAACCCTAACCCTAACCCTAACCCTAACCCTAACCCTAACCCTAACCCTAACCCTAACCCTAACCCTAACCCTAACCCTAACCCTAACCCTAACCCTAACCCTAACCCTAACCCTAACCCTAACCCTAACCCTAACCCTAACCCTAACCCTAACCCTAACCCTAACCCTAACCCTAACCCTAACCCTAACCCTAACCCTAACCCTAACCCTAACCCTAACCCTAACCCTAACCCTAACCCTAACCCTAACCCTAACCCTAACCCTAACCCTAACCCTAACCCTAACCCTAACCCTAACCCTAACCCTAACCCTAACCCTAACCCTAACCCTAACCCTAACCCTAACCCTAACCCTAACCCTAACCCTAACCCTAACCCTAACCCTAACCCTAACCCTAACCCTAACCCTAACCCTA
>NW_028153290.1:0-18139 GCF_964106915.1 Podarcis gaigeae | reverse complement strand
GATTTTTCAAAAAATTCTTTTTCCGCCGGTTAACTTTCTGAGGGCTGATTTCTTGTCCTGTGTTAAAAAGCCTTCTGTTTCGACATCGAAACCTTTCTGGGGAGCATTTGTAAGCATTTAGCACCATTTTTGAGTGAATTGCCAAAAGTCAGATTTTTTCTGAAATTGTGACCCCGGGGCTTAGGGATTTTTCAAAAAAATCTTTTTCCGCCGGTTAACTTTCTGAGGGCTGATTTCTTCTCCTGTGATAAAAAGCCTTCTGTTTCGACATCGAAACCTTT
The DNA here is from genome assembly GCF_964106915.1 of Podarcis gaigeae. Classification (NCBI taxonomy): domain Eukaryota; kingdom Metazoa; phylum Chordata; class Lepidosauria; order Squamata; family Lacertidae; genus Podarcis; species Podarcis gaigeae. Next base: position 17,858 of record NW_028153290.1, on the reverse strand, counting down.
CTGGGGAGCATTTGCAAGCATTTGGCACCATTTTTGAGTGAATTGCCAAAAGTCAGATTTTTTCTGAAATTGTGACCCCGGGGCTTAGGGATTTTTCAAAAAAATCTTTTTCCGCCGGTTAACTTTCTGAGGGTTGATTTCTTCTCCTGTGATAAAAAGCCTTCTGTTTCGACAGCCAAACCTTTCAGGGGATCATTTGCAAGCGTTTGGCACCATTTTTGAGTGAATTGCCAAAAGTCAGATTTTTTCTGAAATTGTGACCCCGGGGCTTAGGGATTTTTCAAAAAAAGTTTTTCCGCCGGTTAACTTTCTGAGGGTTGATTTCTTCTCCTGTGATAAAAAGCCTTCTGTTTCGACAGCCAAACCTTTCAGGGGATCATTTGCAAGCGTTTGGCACCATTTTTGAGTGAATTGCCAAAAGTCAGATTTTTTCTGAAATTGTGACCCCGGGGCTTAGGGATTTTTCAAAAAAAACTTTTTCCGCCGGTTAACTTTCTGAGGGCTGATTTCTTCTCCTGTGATAAAAAGCCTTCTGTTTCGACAGCCAAACCTTTCAGGGGATCATTTGCAAGCGTTTGGCACCATTTTTGAGTGAATTGCCAAAAGTCAGATTTTTTCTGAAGTTGTGACCCCGGGGCTTAGGGATTTTTCAAAAAAATCTTTTTCCGCCGGTTAACTTTCTGAGGGCTGATTTCTTCTCCTGTGATAAAATGCCTTCTGTTTCGACAGCCAAACCTTTCAGGCGATCATTTGCAAGCATTTGGCACCATTTTTGAGTGAATTGCCAAAGGTCAGATTTTTTCTGAAATTGTGACCCCGGGGCTTAGGGATTTTTCAAAAAAATCTTTTTCCGCCGGTTAACTTTCTGAGGGCTGATTTCTTGTCCTGTGATAAAAAGCCTTCTGTTTCGACAGCCAAACCTTTCAGGGGAACAGTTGCCATCGTTTGGCACCATTTTTGAGTGAATTGCCAAAATTCAGATTTTTTCTGAAATTGTGACCCCGGGGCTTAGGGATTTTTCAAAAAAATCTTTTTCCGCCGGTTAACTTTCTGAGGGCTGATTTCTTCTCCTGTGATAAAAAGCCTTCTGTTTCGACATCGAAACCTTTCTGGGGAGCATATGCAAGCATTTGGCACCATTTTTGAGTGAATTGCCAAAAGTCAGATTTTTTCTGAAATTGTGACCCCGGGGCTTAGGGATTTTTCAAAAAATTCTTTTTCCGCCGGTTAACTTTCTGAGGGCTGATTTCTTGTCCTGTGATAAAAAGCCTTCTGTTTCGACATCGAAACCTTTCTGGGGAGCATTTGTAAGCATTTGGCACCATTTTTGAGTGAATTGCCAAAAGTCAGATTTTTTCTGAAATTGTGACCCCGGGGCTTAGGGATTTTTCAAAAAAATCTTTTTCCGCCGGTTAAGTTTCTGAGGGCTGATTTCTTCTCCTGTGATAAAAAACCTTCTGTTTCGACATCGAAACCTTTCTGGGGAGCATTTGCAAGCATTTGGCACCATTTTTGAGTGAATTGCCAAAAGTCAGATTTTTTCTGAAATTGTGACCCCGGGGCTTAGGGATTTTTCAAAAAAATCTTTTTCCGCCGGTTAACTTTCTGAGGGCTGATTTCTTCTCCTGTGATAAAAAGCCTTCTGTTTCGACAGCCAAACCTTTCAGGCGATCATTTACAAGCGTTTGGCACCATTTTTGAGTGAATTGCCAAAAGTCAGATTTTTTCTGAAATTGTGACCCCGGGGCTTAGGGATTTTTCAAAAAAATCTTTTTCCGCCGGTTAACTTTCTGAGGGCTGATTTCTTGTCCTGTGATAAAAAGCCTTCTGTTTCGACAGCCAAACCTTTCAGGCGATCATTTACAAGCGTTTGGCACCATTTTTGAGTGAATTGCCAAAAGTCAGATTTTTTCTGAAATTGTGACCCCGGGGCTTAGGGATTTTTCAAAAAAATCTTTTTCTGCCGGTTAACTTTCTGAGGGCTGATTTCTTGTCCTGTGATAAAAAGCCTTCTGTTTCGACATCGAAACCTTTCAGGCGATCATTTGCAAGCGTTTGGCACCATTTTTGAGTGAATTGCCAAAAGTCAGATTTTTTCTGAAATTGTGACCCCGGGGCTTAGGGATTTTTCAAAAAAATCTTTTTCCGCCGGTTAACTTTCTGAGGGCTGATTTCTTGTCCTGTGATAAAAAGCCTTCTGTTTCGACATCGAAACCTTTCAGAAGATCATTTGCAAGCGTTTGGCACCATTTTTGAGTGAATTGCCAAAAGTCAGATTTTTTCTGAAATTGTGACCCCGGGGCTTAGGGATTTTTCAAAAAAATCTTTTTCCGCCGGTTAACTTTCTGAGGGCTGATTTCTTCTCCTGTGATAAAAAGCCTTCTGTTTCGACATCGAAACCTTTCTGGGGAGCATTTGCAAGCATTTGGCACCATTTTTGAGTGAATTGCCAAAAGTCAGATTTTTTCTGAAATTGTGACCCCGGGGCTTAGGGATTTTTCAAAAAATTCTTTTTCCGCCGGTTAACTTTCTGAGGGCTGATTTCTTGTCCTGTGTTAAAAAGCCTTCTGTTTCGACATCGAAACCTTTCTGGGGAGCATTTGTAAGCATTTAGCACCATTTTTGAGTGAATTGCCAAAAGTCAGATTTTTTCTGAAATTGTGACCCCGGGGCTTAGGGATTTTTCAAAAAAATCTTTTTCCGCCGGTTAACTTTCTGAGGGCTGATTTCTTCTCCTGTGATAAAAAGCCTTCTGTTTCGACAGCCAAACCTTTCAGGGGATCATTTGCAAGCGTTTGGCACCATTTTTGAGTGAATTGCCAAAAGTCAGATTTTTTCTGAAATTGTGACCCCGGGGCTTAGGGATTTTTCAAAAAAATCTTTTTCCGCCGGTTAACTTTCTGAGGGCTGATTTCTTCTCCTGTGATAAAAAGCCTTCTGTTTCGACATCGAAACCTTTCTGGGGAGCATTTGCAAGCATTTGGCACCATTTTTGAGTGAATTGCCAAAAGTCAGATTTTTTCTGAAATTGTGACCCCGGGTCTTAGGGATTTTTCAAAAAATTCTTTTTCCGCCGGTTAACTTTCTGAGGGCTGATTTCTTGTCCTGTGTTAAAAAGCCTTCTGTTTCGACATCGAAACCTTTCTGGGGAGCATTTGTAAGCATTTAGCACCATTTTTGAGTGAATTGCCAAAAGTCAGATTTTTTCTGAAATTGTGACCCCGGGGCTTAGGGATTTTTCAAAAAAATCTTTTTCCGCCGGTTAACTTTCTGAGGGCTGATTTCTTCTCCTGTGATAAAAAGCTTTCTGTTTCGACAGCCAAACCTTTCAGGGGATCATTTGCAAGCGTTTGGCACCATTTTTGAGTGAATTGCCAAAAGTCAGATTTTTTCTGAAATTGTGACCCCGGGACTTTGGGATTTTTCAAAAAAATCTTTTTCCGCCGGTTAACTTTCTGAGGGCTGATTTCTTCTCCTGTGATATAATGCCTTCTGTTTCGACAGCCAAACCATTCAGGCGATCATTTGCAAGCATTTGGCACCATTTTTGAGTGAATTGCCAAAAGTCAGATTTTTTCTGAAATTGTGACCCCGGGGCTTAGGGATTTTTCAAAAAAATCTTTTTCCGCCGGTTAACTTTCTGAGGGCTGATTTCTTGTCCTGTGATAAAAAGCCTTCTGTTTCGACAGCCAAACCTTTCAGGCGATCATTTACAAGCGTTTGGCACCATTTTTGAGTGAATTGCCAAAAGTCAGATTTTTTCTGAAATTGTGACCCCGGGGCTTAGGGATTTTTCAAAAAAATCTTTTTCTGCCGGTTAACTTTCTGAGGGCTGATTTCTTGTCCTGTGATAAAAAGCCTTCTGTTTCGACATCGAAACCTTTCAGGCGATCATTTGCAAGCGTTTGGCACCATTTTTGAGTGAATTGCCAAAAGTCAGATTTTTTCTGAAATTGTGACCCCGGGGCTTAGGGATTTTTCAAAAAAATCTTTTTCCGCCGGTTAACTTTCTGAGGGCTGATTTCTTGTCCTGTGATAAAAAGCCTTCTGTTTCGACATCGAAACCTTTCAGAAGATCATTTGCAAGCGTTTGGCACCATTTTTGAGTGAATTGCCAAAAGTCAGATTTTTTCTGAAATTGTGACCCCGGGGCTTAGGGATTTTTCAAAAAAATCTTTTTCCGCCGGTTAACTTTCTGAGGGCTGATTTCTTCTCCTGTGATAAAAAGCCTTCTGTTTCGACATCGAAACCTTTCTGGGGAGCATTTGCAAGCATTTGGCACCATTTTTGAGTGAATTGCCAAAAGTCAGATTTTTTCTGAAATTGTGACCCCGGGGCTTAGGGATTTTTCAAAAAATTCTTTTTCCGCCGGTTAACTTTCTGAGGGCTGATTTCTTGTCCTGTGTTAAAAAGCCTTCTGTTTCGACATCGAAACCTTTCTGGGGAGCATTTGTAAGCATTTAGCACCATTTTTGAGTGAATTGCCAAAAGTCAGATTTTTTCTGAAATTGTGACCCCGGGGCTTAGGGATTTTTCAAAAAAATCTTTTTCCGCCGGTTAACTTTCTGAGGGCTGATTTCTTCTCCTGTGATAAAAAGCCTTCTGTTTCGACAGCCAAACCTTTCAGGGGATCATTTGCAAGCGTTTGGCACCATTTTTGAGTGAATTGCCAAAAGTCAGATTTTTTCTGAAATTGTGACCCCGGGGCTTAGGGATTTTTCAAAAAAATCTTTTTCCGCCGGTTAACTTTCTGAGGGCTGATTTCTTCTCCTGTGATAAAAAGCCTTCTGTTTCGACATCGAAACCTTTCTGGGGAGCATTTGCAAGCATTTGGCACCATTTTTGAGTGAATTGCCAAAAGTCAGATTTTTTCTGAAATTGTGACCCCGGGTCTTAGGGATTTTTCAAAAAATTCTTTTTCCGCCGGTTAACTTTCTGAGGGCTGATTTCTTGTCCTGTGTTAAAAAGCCTTCTGTTTCGACATCGAAACCTTTCTGGGGAGCATTTGTAAGCATTTAGCACCATTTTTGAGTGAATTGCCAAAAGTCAGATTTTTTCTGAAATTGTGACCCCGGGGCTTAGGGATTTTTCAAAAAAATCTTTTTCCGCCGGTTAACTTTCTGAGGGCTGATTTCTTCTCCTGTGATAAAAAGCTTTCTGTTTCGACAGCCAAACCTTTCAGGGGATCATTTGCAAGCGTTTGGCACCATTTTTGAGTGAATTGCCAAAAGTCAGATTTTTTCTGAAATTGTGACCCCGGGACTTTGGGATTTTTCAAAAAAATCTTTTTCCGCCGGTTAACTTTCTGAGGGCTGATTTCTTCTCCTGTGATATAATGCCTTCTGTTTCGACAGCCAAACCTTTCAGGCGATCATTTGCAAGCATTTGGCACCATTTTTGAGTGAATTGCCAAAAGTCAGATTTTTTCTGAAATTGTGACCCCGGGGCTTAGGGATTTTTCAAAAAAATCTTTTTCCGCCGGTTAACTTTCTGAGGGCTGATTTCTTCTCCTGTGATAAAAAGCCTTCTGTTTCGACAGCCAAACCTTTCAGGGGAACATTTGCCATCGTTTGGCACCATTTTTGAGTGAATTGCCAAAAGTCATATTTTTTCTGAAATTGTGACCCCGGGGCTTAGGGATTTTTCAAAAAAATCTTTTTCCGCCGGTTAACTTTCTGAGGGCTGATTTCTTCTCCTGTGATAAAAAGCCTTCTGTTTCGACAGCCAAACCTTTCAGGGGATCATTTGCAAGCGTTTGGCACCATTTTTGAGTGAATTGCCAAAAGTCAGATTTTTTCTGAAATTGTGACCCCGGGGCTTAGGGATTTTTCAAAAAAATCTTTTTCCGCCGGTTAACTTTCTGAGGGCTGATTTCTTCTCCTGTGATAAAAAGCCTTCTGTTTCGACATCGAAACCTTTCTGGGGAGCATTTGCAAGCATTTGGCACCATTTTTGAGTGAATTGCCAAAAGTCAGATTTTTTCTGAAATTGTGACCCCGGGGCTTAGGGATTTTTCAAAAAAATCTTTTTCCGCCGGTTAACTTTCTGAGGGCTGATTTCTTGTCCTGTGATAAAAAGCCTTCTGTTTCGACAGCCAAACCTTTCAGGCGATCATTTACAAGCGTTTGGCACCATTTTTGAGTGAATTGCCAAAAGTCAGATTTTTTCTGAAATTGTGACCCCGGGGCTTAGGGATTTTTCAAAAAAATCTTTTTCCGCCGGTTAACTTTCTGAGGGCTGATTTCTTGTCCTGTGATAAAAAGCCTTCTGTTTCGACAGCCAAACCTTTCAGGCGATCATTTACAAGCGTTTGGCACCATTTTTGAGTGAATTGCCAAAAGTCAGATTTTTTCTGAAATTGTGACCCCGGGGCTTAGGGATTTTTCAAAAAAATCTTTTTCCGCCGGTTAACTTTCTGAGGGCTGATTTCTTGTCCTGTGATAAAAAGCCTTCTGTTTCGACAGCCAAACCTTTCAGGCGATCATTTGCAAGCGTTTGGCACCATTTTTGAGTGAATTGCCAAAAGTCAGATTTTTGCTGAAATTGTGACCCCGGGGCTTAGGGATTTTTCAAAAAAATCTTTTTCCGCCGGTTAACTTTCTGAGGGCTGATTTCTTCTCCTGTGATAAAAAGCCTTCTGTTTCGACAGCCAAACCTTTCAGGGGATCATTTGCAAGCGTTTGGCACCATTTTTGAGTGAATTGCCAAAAGTCAGATTTTTGCTGAAATTGTGACCCCGGGACTTTGGGATTTTTCAAAAAAATCTTTTTCCGCCGGTTAACTTTCTGAGGGCTGATTTCTTCTCCTGTGATAAAATGCCTTCTGTTTCGACAGCCAAACCTTTCAGGGGAACATTTGCCATCGTTTGGCACCATTTTTGAGTGAATTGCCAAAAGTCAGTTTTTTCTGAAATTGTGACCCCGGGGCTTAGGGATTTTTCAAAAAAATCTTTTTCCGCCGGTTAACTTTCTGAGGGCTGATTTCTTGTCCTGTGATAAAAAGCCTTCTGTTTCGACAGCCAAACCTTTCAGGGGAACATTTGCCATCGTTTGGCACCATTTTTGAGTGAATTGCCAAAAGTCAGATTTTTTCTGAAATTGTGACCCCGGGGCTTAGGGATTTTTCAAAAAAATCTTTTTCCGCCGGTTAACTTTCTGAGGGCTGATTTCTTGTCCTGTGATAAAAAGCCTTCTGTTTCGACAGCCAAACCTTTCAGAAGATCATTTGCAAGCGTTTGGCACCATTTTTGAGTGAATTGCCAAAAGTCAGATTTTTTCTGAAATTGTGACCCCGGGGCTTAGGGATTTTTCAAAAAAATCTTTTTCCGCCGGTTAACTTTCTGAGGGCTGATTTCTTCTCCTGTGATAAAAAGCCTTCTGTTTCGACATCGAAACCTTTCTGGGGAGCATTTGTAAGCAGTTGGCACCATTTTTGAGTGAATTGCCAAAAGTCAGATTTTTTCTGAAATTGTGACCCCGGGGCTTAGAGATTTTTCAAAAAAATCTTTTTCCGCCGGTTAAGTTTCTGAGGGCTGATTTCTTCTCCTGTGATAAAAAGCCTTCTGTTTCGACATCGAAACCTTTCTGGGGAGCATTTGCAAGCATTTGGCACCATTTTTGAGTGAATTGCCAAAAGTCAGATTTTTTCTGAAATTGTGACCCCGGGGCTTAGGGATTTTTCAAAAAAATCTTTTTCCGCCGGTTAACTTTCTGAGGGCTGATTTCTTGTCCTGTGATAAAAAGCCTTCTGTTTCGACAGCCAAACCTTTCAGGCGATCATTTACAAGCGTTTGGCACCATTTTTGAGTGAATTGCCAAAAGTCAGATTTTTTCTGAAATTGTGACCCCGGGGCTTAGGGATTTTTCAAAAAAATCTTTTTCCGCCGGTTAACTTTCTGAGGGCTGATTTCTTGTCCTGTGATAAAAAGCCTTCTGTTTCGACAGCCAAACCTTTCAGGCGATCATTTACAAGCGTTTGGCACCATTTTTGAGTGAATTGCCAAAAGTCAGATTTTTTCTGAAATTGTGACCCCGGGGCTTAGGGATTTTTCAAAAAAATCTTTTTCCGCCGGTTAACTTTCTGAGGGCTGATTTCTTGTCCTGTGATAAAAAGCCTTCTGTTTCGACAGCCAAACCTTTCAGGCGATCATTTGCAAGCGTTTGGCACCATTTTTGAGTGAATTGCCAAAAGTCAGATTTTTTCTGAAATTGTGACCCCGGGGCTTAGGGATTTTTCAAAAAAATCTTTTTCCGCCGGTTAACTTTCTGAGGGCTGATTTCTTGTCCTGTGATAAAAAGCCTTCTGTTTCGACATCGAAACCTTTCTGGGGAGCATTTGTAAGCAGTTGGCACCATTTTTGAGTGAATTGCCAAAAGTCAGATTTTTTCTGAAATTGTGACCCCGGGGCTTAGAGATTTTTCAAAAAAATCTTTTTCCGCCGGTTAAGTTTCTGAGGGCTGATTTCTTCTCCTGTGATAAAAAGCCTTCTGTTTCGACATCGAAACCTTTCTGGGGAGCATTTGCAAGCATTTGGCACCATTTTTGAGTGAATTGCCAAAAGTCAGATTTTTTCTGAAATTGTGACCCCGGGGCTTAGGGATTTTTCAAAAAAATCTTTTTCCGCCGGTTAACTTTCTGAGGGCTGATTTCTTGTCCTGTGATAAAAAGCCTTCTGTTTCGACAGCCAAACCTTTCAGGCGATCATTTACAAGCGTTTGGCACCATTTTTGAGTGAATTGCCAAAAGTCAGATTTTTTCTGAAATTGTGACCCCGGGGCTTAGGGATTTTTCAAAAAAATCTTTTTCCGCCGGTTAACTTTCTGAGGGCTGATTTCTTGTCCTGTGATAAAAAGCCTTCTGTTTCGACAGCCAAACCTTTCAGGCGATCATTTACAAGCGTTTGGCACCATTTTTGAGTGAATTGCCAAAAGTCAGATTTTTTCTGAAATTGTGACCCCGGGGCTTAGGGATTTTTCAAAAAAATCTTTTTCCGCCGGTTAACTTTCTGAGGGCTGATTTCTTGTCCTGTGATAAAAAGCCTTCTGTTTCGACAGCCAAACCTTTCAGGCGATCATTTGCAAGCGTTTGGCACCATTTTTGAGTGAATTGCCAAAAGTCAGATTTTTTCTGAAATTGTGACCCCGGGGCTTAGGGATTTTTCAAAAAAATCTTTTTCCGCCGGTTAACTTTCTGAGGGCTGATTTCTTGTCCTGTGATAAAAAGCCTTCTGTTTCGACATCGAAACCTTTCTGGGGAGCATTTGTAAGCAGTTGGCACCATTTTTGAGTGAATTGCCAAAAGTCAGATTTTTTCTGAAATTGTGACCCCGGGGCTTAGAGATTTTTCAAAAAAATCTTTTTCCGCCGGTTAAGTTTCTGAGGGCTGATTTCTTCTCCTGTGATAAAAAGCCTTCTGTTTCGACATCGAAACCTTTCTGGGGAGCATTTGCAAGCATTTGGCACCATTTTTGAGTGAATTGCCAAAAGTCAGATTTTTTCTGAAATTGTGACCCCGGGGCTTAGGGATTTTTCAAAAAAATCTTTTTCCGCCGGTTAACTTTCTGAGGGCTGATTTCTTGTCCTGTGATAAAAAGCCTTCTGTTTCGACAGCCAAACCTTTCAGGCGATCATTTACAAGCGTTTGGCACCATTTTTGAGTGAATTGCCAAAAGTCAGATTTTTTCTGAAATTGTGACCCCGGGGCTTAGGGATTTTTCAAAAAAATCTTTTTCCGCCGGTTAACTTTCTGAGGGCTGATTTCTTGTCCTGTGATAAAAAGCCTTCTGTTTCGACAGCCAAACCTTTCAGGCGATCATTTACAAGCGTTTGGCACCATTTTTGAGTGAATTGCCAAAAGTCAGATTTTTTCTGAAATTGTGACCCCGGGGCTTAGGGATTTTTCAAAAAAATCTTTTTCCGCCGGTTAACTTTCTGAGGGCTGATTTCTTCTCCTGTGATAAAAAGCCTTCTGTTTCGACAGCCAAACCTTTCAGGCGATCATTTGCAAGCGTTTGGCACCATTTTTGAGTGAATTGCCAAAAGTCAGATTTTTTCTGAAATTGTGACCCCGGGGCTTAGGGATTTTTCAAAAAAATCTTTTTCCGCCGGTTAACTTTCTGAGGGCTGATTTCTTGTCCTGTGATAAAAAGCCTTCTGTTTCCATCACCAGAGCTTTCAGGGGAGCTTTTGCAAGCGTTTGGCATCATTTCTGAGTGGATTGCCAAAAGTCAGATTTTTGCTGAAATTGTGACCCCGGGGCTTAGGGATTTTTCAAAAAAATCTTTTTCCGCCGGTTAACTTTCTGAGGGCTGATTTCTTCTCCTGTGATAAAAAGCCTTCTGTTTCGACATCGAAACCTTTCTGGGGAGCATTTGCAAGCATTTGGCACCATTTTTGAGTGAATTGCCAAAAGTCAGATTTTTTCTGAAATTGTGACCCCGGGGCTTAGGGATTTTTCAAAAAAATCTTTTTCCGCCGGTTAACTTTCTGAGGGCTGATTTCTTCTCCTGTGATAAAAAGCCTTCTGTTTCGACAGCCAAACCTTTCAGGCGATCATTTACAAGCGTTTGGCACCATTTTTGAGTGAATTGCCAAAAGTCAGATTTTTTCTGAAATTGTGACCCCGGGGCTTAGGGATTTTTCAAAAAAATCTTTTTCCGCCGGTTAACTTTCTGAGGGCTGATTTCTTGTCCTGTGATAAAAAGCCTTCTGTTTCGACAGCCAAACCTTTCAGGCGATCATTTGCAAGCGTTTGGCACCATTTTTGAGTGAATTGCCAAAAGTCAGATTTTTTCTGAAATTGTGACCCCGGGGCTTAGGGATTTTTCAAAAAAATCTTTTTCCGCCGGTTAACTTTCTGAGGGCTGATTTCTTGTCCTGTGATAAAAAGCCTTCTGTTTCGACATCGAAACCTTTCTAGGGAGCATTTGTAAGCAGTTGGCACCATTTTTGAGTGAATTGCCAAAAGTCAGATTTTTTCTGAAATTGTGACCCCGGGGCTTAGAGATTTTTCAAAAAAATCTTTTTCCGCCGGTTAAGTTTCTGAGGGCTGATTTCTTCTCCTGTGATAAAAAGCCTTCTGTTTCGACATCGAAACCTTTCTGGGGAGCATTTGCAAGCATTTGGCACCATTTTTGAGTGAATTGCCAAAAGTCAGATTTTTTCTGAAATTGTGACCCCGGGGCTTAGGGATTTTTCAAAAAAATCTTTTTCCGCCGGTTAACTTTCTGAGGGCTGATTTCTTGTCCTGTGATAAAAAGCCTTCTGTTTCGACAGCCAAACCTTTCAGGCGATCATTTACAAGCGTTTGGCACCATTTTTGAGTGAATTGCCAAAAGTCAGATTTTTTCTGAAATTGTGACCCCGGGGCTTAGGGATTTTTCAAAAAAATCTTTTTCCGCCGGTTAACTTTCTGAGGGCTGATTTCTTGTCCTGTGATAAAAAGCCTTCTGTTTCGACAGCCAAACCTTTCAGGCGATCATTTACAAGCGTTTGGCACCATTTTTGAGTGAATTGCCAAAAGTCAGATTTTTTCTGAAATTGTGACCCCGGGGCTTAGGGATTTTTCAAAAAAATCTTTTTCCGCCGGTTAACTTTCTGAGGGCTGATTTCTTCTCCTGTGATAAAAAGCCTTCTGTTTCGACAGCCAAACCTTTCAGGCGATCATTTGCAAGCGTTTGGCACCATTTTTGAGTGAATTGCCAAAAGTCAGATTTTTTCTGAAATTGTGACCCCGGGGCTTAGGGATTTTTCAAAAAAATCTTTTTCCGCCGGTTAACTTTCTGAGGGCTGATTTCTTGTCCTGTGATAAAAAGCCTTCTGTTTCCATCACCAGAGCTTTCAGGGGAGCTTTTGCAAGCGTTTGGCATCATTTCTGAGTGGATTGCCAAAAGTCAGATTTTTGCTGAAATTGTGACCCCGGGGCTTAGGGATTTTTCAAAAAAATCTTTTTCCGCCGGTTAACTTTCTGAGGGCTGATTTCTTCTCCTGTGATAAAAAGCCTTCTGTTTCGACATCGAAACCTTTCTGGGGAGCATTTGCAAGCATTTGGCACCATTTTTGAGTGAATTGCCAAAAGTCAGATTTTTTCTGAAATTGTGACCCCGGGGCTTAGGGATTTTTCAAAAAAATCTTTTTCCGCCGGTTAACTTTCTGAGGGCTGATTTCTTCTCCTGTGATAAAAAGCCTTCTGTTTCGACAGCCAAACCTTTCAGGCGATCATTTACAAGCGTTTGGCACCATTTTTGAGTGAATTGCCAAAAGTCAGATTTTTTCTGAAATTGTGACCCCGGGGCTTAGGGATTTTTCAAAAAAATCTTTTTCCGCCGGTTAACTTTCTGAGGGCTGATTTCTTGTCCTGTGATAAAAAGCCTTCTGTTTCGACAGCCAAACCTTTCAGGCGATCATTTACAAGCGTTTGGCACCATTTTTGAGTGAATTGCCAAAAGTCAGATTTTTTCTGAAATTGTGACCCCGGGGCTTAGGGATTTTTCAAAAAAATCTTTTTCTGCCGGTTAACTTTCTGAGGGCTGATTTCTTGTCCTGTGATAAAAAGCCTTCTGTTTCGACATCGAAACCTTTCAGGCGATCATTTGCAAGCGTTTGGCACCATTTTTGAGTGAATTGCCAAAAGTCAGATTTTTTCTGAAATTGTGACCCCGGGGCTTAGGGATTTTTCAAAAAAATCTTTTTCCGCCGGTTAACTTTCTGAGGGCTGATTTCTTGTCCTGTGATAAAAAGCCTTCTGTTTCGACATCGAAACCTTTCAGAAGATCATTTGCAAGCGTTTGGCACCATTTTTGAGTGAATTGCCAAAAGTCAGATTTTTTCTGAAATTGTGACCCCGGGGCTTAGGGATTTTTCAAAAAAATCTTTTTCCGCCGGTTAACTTTCTGAGGGCTGATTTCTTCTCCTGTGATAAAAAGCCTTCTGTTTCGACATCGAAACCTTTCTGGGGAGCATTTGCAAGCATTTGGCACCATTTTTGAGTGAATTGCCAAAAGTCAGATTTTTTCTGAAATTGTGACCCCGGGGCTTAGGGATTTTTCAAAAAATTCTTTTTCCGCCGGTTAACTTTCTGAGGGCTGATTTCTTGTCCTGTGTTAAAAAGCCTTCTGTTTCGACATCGAAACCTTTCTGGGGAGCATTTGTAAGCATTTAGCACCATTTTTGAGTGAATTGCCAAAAGTCAGATTTTTTCTGAAATTGTGACCCCGGGGCTTAGGGATTTTTCAAAAAAATCTTTTTCCGCCGGTTAACTTTCTGAGGGCTGATTTCTTCTCCTGTGATAAAAAGCCTTCTGTTTCGACAGCCAAACCTTTCAGGGGATCATTTGCAAGCGTTTGGCACCATTTTTGTGTGAATTGCCAAAAGTCAGATTTTTTCTGAAATTGTGACCCCGGGGCTTAGGGATTTTTCAAAAAAATCTTTTTCCGCCGGTTAACTTTCTGAGGGCTGATTTCTTCTCCTGTGATAAAAAGCCTTCTGTTTCGACATCGAAACCTTTCTGGGGAGCATTTGCAAGCATTTGGCACCATTTTTGAGTGAATTGCCAAAAGTCAGATTTTTTCTGAAATTGTGACCCCGGGTCTTAGGGATTTTTCAAAAAATTCTTTTTCCGCCGGTTAACTTTCTGAGGGCTGATTTCTTGTCCTGTGTTAAAAAGCCTTCTGTTTCGACATCGAAACCTTTCTGAGGAGCATTTGTAAGCATTTAGCACCATTTTTGAGTGAATTGCCAAAAGTCAGATTTTTTCTGAAATTGTGACCCCGGGGCTTAGGGATTTTTCAAAAAAATCTTTTTCCGCCGGTTAACTTTCTGAGGGCTGATTTCTTCTCCTGTGATAAAAAGCCTTCTGTTTCGACAGCCAAACCTTTCAGGGGATCATTTGCAAGCGTTTGGCACCATTTTTGAGTGAATTGCCAAAAGTCAGATTTTTTCTGAAATTGTGACCCCGGGACTTTGGGATTTTTTAAAAAAATCTTTTTCCGCCGGTTAACTTTCTGAGGGCTGATTTCTTCTCCTGTGATATAATGCCTTCTGTTTCGACAGCCAAACCTTTCAGGCGATCATTTGCAAGCATTTGGCACCATTTTTGAGTGAATTGCCAAAAGTCAGATTTTTTCTGAAATTGTGACCCCGGGGCTTAGGGATTTTTCAAAAAAATCTTTTTCCGCCGGTTAACTTTCTGAGGGCTGATTTCTTCTCCTGTGATAAAAAGCCTTCTGTTTCGACAGCCAAACCTTTCAGGGGAACATTTGCCATCGTTTGGCACCATTTTTGAGTGAATTGCCAAAAGTCATATTTTTTCTGAAATTGTGACCCCGGGGCTTAGGGATTTTTCAAAAAAATCTTTTTCCGCCGGTTAACTTTCTGAGGGCTGATTTCTTCTCCTGTGATAAAAAGCCTTCTGTTTCGACAGCCAAACCTTTCAGGGGATCATTTGCAAGCGTTTGGCACCATTTTTGAGTGAATTGCCAAAAGTCAGATTTTTTCTGAAATTGTGACCCCGGGGCTTAGGGATTTTTCAAAAAAATCTTTTTCCGCCGGTTAACTTTCTGAGGGCTGATTTCTTCTCCTGTGATAAAAAGCCTTCTGTTTCGACATCGAAACCTTTCTGGGGAGCATTTGCAAGCATTTGGCACCATTTTTGAGTGAATTGCCAAAAGTCAGATTTTTTCTGAAATTGTGACCCCGGGGCTTAGGGATTTTTCAAAAAAATCTTTTTCCGCCGGTTAACTTTCTGAGGGCTGATTTCTTGTCCTGTGATAAAAAGCCTTCTGTTTCGACAGCCAAACCTTTCAGGCGATCATTTACAAGCGTTTGGCACCATTTTTGAGTGAATTGCCAAAAGTCAGATTTTTTCTGAAATTGTGACCCCGGGGCTTAGGGATTTTTCAAAAAAATCTTTTTCCGCCGGTTAACTTTCTGAGGGCTGATTTCTTGTCCTGTGATAAAAAGCCTTCTGTTTCGACAGCCAAACCTTTCAGGCGATCATTTACAAGCGTTTGGCACCATTTTTGAGTGAATTGCCAAAAGTCAGATTTTTTCTGAAATTGTGACCCCGGGGCTTAGGGATTTTTCAAAAAAATCTTTTTCCGCCGGTTAACTTTCTGAGGGCTGATTTCTTGTCCTGTGATAAAAAGCCTTCTGTTTCGACAGCCAAACCTTTCAGGCGATCATTTGCAAGCGTTTGGCACCATTTTTGAGTGAATTGCCAAAAGTCAGATTATTGCTGAAATTGTGACCCCGGGGCTTAGGGATTTTTCAAAAAAATCTTTTTCCGCCGGTTAACTTTCTGAGGGCTGATTTCTTCTCCTGTGATAAAAAGCCTTCTGTTTCGACAGCCAAACCTTTCAGGGGATCATTTGCAAGCGTTTGGCACCATTTTTGAGTGAATTGCCAAAAGTCAGATTTTTGCTGAAATTGTGACCCCGGGACTTTGGGATTTTTCAAAAAAATCTTTTTCCGCCGGTTAACTTTCTGAGGGCTGATTTCTTCTCCTGTGATAAAATGCCTTCTGTTTCGACAGCCAAACCTTTCAGGCGATCATTTGCAAGCATTTGGCACCATTTTTGAGTGAATTGCCAAAAGTCAGATTTTTTCTGAAATTGTGACCCCGGGGCTTAGGGATTTTTCAAAAAAATCTTTTTCCGCCGGTTAACTTTCTGAGGGCTGATTTCTTGTCCTGTGATAAAAAGCCTTCTGTTTCGACAGCCAAACCTTTCAGGGGAACATTTGCCATCGTTTGGCACCATTTTTGAGTGAATTGCCAAAAGTCAGATTTTTTCTGAAATTGTGACCCCGGGGCTTAGGGATTTTTCAAAAAAATCTTTTTCCGCCGGTTAACTTTCTGAGGGCTGATTTCTTCTCCTGTGATAAAAAGCCTTCTGTTTCGACAGCCAAACCTTTCAGAAGATCATTTGCAAGCGTTTGGCACCATTTTTGAGTGAATTGCCAAAAGTCAGATTTTTTCTGAAATTGTGACCCCGGGGCTTAGGGATTTTTCAAAAAAATCTTTTTCCGCCGGTTAACTTTCTGAGGGCTGATTTCTTCTCCTGTGATAAAAAGCCTTCTGTTTCGACATCGAAACCTTTCTGGGGAGCATTTGTAAGCAGTTGGCACCATTTTTGAGTGAATTGCCAAAAGTCAGATTTTTTCTGAAATTGTGACCCCGGGGCTTAGAGATTTTTCAAAAAAATCTTTTTCCGCCGGTTAAGTTTCTGAGGGCTGATTTCTTCTCCTGTGATAAAAAGCCTTCTGTTTCGACATCGAAACCTTTCTGGGGAGCATTTGCAAGCATTTGGCACCATTTTTGAGTGAATTGCCAAAAGTCAGATTTTTTCTGAAATTGTGACCCCGGGGCTTAGGGATTTTTCAAAAAAATCTTTTTCCGCCGGTTAACTTTCTGAGGGCTGATTTCTTGTCCTGTGATAAAAAGCCTTCTGTTTCGACAGCCAAACCTTTCAGGCGATCATTTACAAGCGTTTGGCACCATTTTTGAGTGAATTGCCAAAAGTCAGATTTTTTCTGAAATTGTGACCCCGGGGCTTAGGGATTTTTCAAAAAAATCTTTTTCCGCCGGTTAACTTTCTGAGGGCTGATTTCTTGTCCTGTGATAAAAAGCCTTCTGTTTCGACAGCCAAACCTTTCAGGCGATCATTTACAAGCGTTTGGCACCATTTTTGAGTGAATTGCCAAAAGTCAGATTTTTTCTGAAATTGTGACCCCGGGGCTTAGGGATTTTTCAAAAAAATCTTTTTCCGCCGGTTAACTTTCTGAGGGCTGATTTCTTGTCCTGTGATAAAAAGCCTTCTGTTTCGACAGCCAAACCTTTCAGGCGATCATTTGCAAGCGTTTGGCACCATTTTTGAGTGAATTGCCAAAAGTCAGATTTTTTCTGAAATTGTGACCCCGGGGCTTAGGGATTTTTCAAAAAAATCTTTTTCCGCCGGTTAACTTTCTGAGGGCTGATTTCTTGTCCTGTGATAAAAAGCCTTCTGTTTCGACATCGAAACCTTTCTGGGGAGCATTTGTAAGCAGTTGGCACCATTTTTGAGTGAATTGCCAAAAGTCAGATTTTTTCTGAAATTGTGACCCCGGGGCTTAGAGATTTTTCAAAAAAATCTTTTTCCGCCGGTTAAGTTTCTGAGGGCTGATTTCTTCTCCTGTGATAAAAAGCCTTCTGTTTCGACATCGAAACCTTTCTGGGGAGCATTTGCAAGCATTTGGCACCATTTTTGAGTGAATTGCCAAAAGTCAGATTTTTTCTGAAATTGTGACCCCGGGGCTTAGGGATTTTTCAAAAAAATCTTTTTCCGCCGGTTAACTTTCTGAGGGCTGATTTCTTGTCCTGTGATAAAAAGCCTTCTGTTTCGACAGCCAAACCTTTCAGGCGATCATTTACAAGCGTTTGGCACCATTTTTGAGTGAATTGCCAAAAGTCAGATTTTTTCTGAAATTGTGACCCCGGGGCTTAGGGATTTTTCAAAAAAATCTTTTTCCGCCGGTTAACTTTCTGAGGGCTGATTTCTTGTCCTGTGATAAAAAGCCTTCTGTTTCGACAGCCAAACCTTTCAGGCGATCATTTACAAGCGTTTGGCACCATTTTTGAGTGAATTGCCAAAAGTCAGATTTTTTCTGAAATTGTGACCCCGGGGCTTAGGGATTTTTCAAAAAAATCTTTTTCCGCCGGTTAACTTTCTGAGGGCTGATTTCTTGTCCTGTGATAAAAAGCCTTCTGTTTCGACAGCCAAACCTTTCAGGCGATCATTTGCAAGCGTTTGGCACCATTTTTGAGTGAATTGCCAAAAGTCAGATTTTTTCTGAAATTGTGACCCCGGGGCTTAGGGATTTTTCAAA
>NW_028153291.1:10000-17500 GCF_964106915.1 Podarcis gaigeae | reverse complement strand
AGCCTCTGGCGGCCACACGCGGCAGGCTCACTCCGGCAAGAGGCTCCACAGCTCTCCGGCGGTGCCGGTCTACCCACGCGCCGGGGCGGCGGTAGACCGTTCCCTGCGCCCGGCCTCTGCTTCTCGGCGACGGGCGGGCGGCGGAGGGTGCGAAAGCCGGAGAAGGAGCGGAAGCTCCGAACGTTTTCCTGAGGGGCGGCCGGGTCTAGCTCCCCGCCGGAGGGGCCGGCAGCGTGGCCCGTTCTTCCTGCGGCCGCTGGCGGCTCTCGCTCTCCCCCGGTCCACTACTGGCCAGGGAAGCTGGGACGTGGCGGTTCCCTTCCCAGGACGGAAGGCTTTCCCGGTCTACCTCTGGGAGGTCTGTCCGCTGCGTGGTCGCCCCGTTCTCCGCCCGGCCGAGGCGGCTGGTGGGGGGCTTTCCGGTCCTCCCCGGTCTACCCGCCGGAGGCCCGCCGACCACCCGGTCTACTCGCGAGGGCCACGGTCTTCCCGGCGGCGGGCGGGACGTCCCCCAGACTGCCGGCCGGCCGGGGAGGCTTTGCTTCGCCGGCCCCCTTCCGAGAACGGGGTGCCTCCCGGTCTACCCACCGTAGGCCCAGTCTGCTTCTCGCGTCCACGGTCACCCCGGTGTCCCGGCCCTGGGCACCCCTCCGGTCTGCCGGCCGGGGAGGCTGGGTCTTGCCGGTCTACCTCCGAGGAAGGGAGACTTTCCGGTCGGCCCGACGGAGGCTCACGCCTGCCTGCCGGTCCACCTGACGGCCGGACTGGAACCTCTGCCCGGTCTACTAGCCGGTCCACCTCCGAGAGCGGTTGGCGGAGGGTGCGAAGGAGGGAGAAGGGCAGGCTTCCGGGCGTCTGGGTGGCTCCGGCCGCTGCCCGGTCCAGGCCAGGGGCGAGGTTGCCGGTGGCCCCGGTCTACCTGCCGGCAAGCGGGGGTGGCTCGGCCGGTCTTCCAGGCGGAAGGAGCGGAAGCGCTGGACGTTTCCCTGGGGGCAGCCGGGTCTAGCTCCCCGCCGGAAGGGCCGGCAGCGTGGACCGTTCTCCGAGATCGTGGGGCTTCCCGGTCTACCCACCGGAGAGCGCGGCTCTGCCGGGCTACCTGCCGCCCGGCGCGGAACCGCTGGGCGGTCTCCTGGGCCCCGGACCTCGGGAAGCCCACTCTACACGGCGGAGGAGCCAGCGGCGTTGCCCGGCCTCCAGGCCCTCGGCTCCCCTCCGGTCTACCAGCCAGGAAGGCTGGGTCTTGCCGGTCTTCCTCCGAGATCGTGGGGCTTCCCGGTCTACCCACCGGAGAGCGCGGCTCTGCCGGGCTACCTGGCGCACTGCGCGGAACCGCTGGCCTGTCTACTGGGCCCCGGACCTCTTGAAGCCCAGTCTACCCGGCGGAGGAGCCAGCGGCGTTGCCCGGCCTCCAGGCCCTCGGCTCCCCTCCGGTCTACCAGCCGGGAAGGCTGGGTCTTGCCGGTCTTCCTCCGAGATCGTGGGGCTTCCCGGTCTACCCACCGGAGAGCGCGGCTCTGCCGGGCTACCTGGCGCACGGCGCGGAACCACTGGACGCTCTACTGGGCGCCGGACCTCGGTGAGCCCGGTCTACCCGGCGGAGGAGCCAGCGGCGTTGCCCGGTCTCCCGGCCCTCGTCTTCCCTCCGGTCTACCAGCCGGGAAGGCTGGGTCTTGCCGGTCTTCCTCCGAGATCGTGGGGCTTCCCGGTCTACCCACCGGAGAGCGCGGCTCTGCCGGGCTACCTGGCGCCCGGCGCGGAACCGCTGGCCGGTCTCCTGGGCCCCGGACCTCTTGAAGCCCAGTCTACCCCGCGGAGGAGCCAGCGGCGTTGCCCGGTCTCCCGGCCCTCGGCTCCCCTCCGGTCTACCAGCCAGGAAGGCTGGGTCTTGCCGGTCTTCCTCCGAGATCGTGGGGCTTCCCGGTCTACCCACCGGAGAGCGCGGATCTGCCGGGCTACCTGGCGCCCGGCGCGGAACCGCTGGCCGGTCTACTGGGCCCCGGACCTCGGGAAGCCCAGTCTACCCGGCGTAGGAGCCAGCGGCGTTGCCCGGCCTCCAGGCCCTCGGCTCCCCTCCGGTCTACCAGCCAGGAAGGCTGGGTCTTGCCGGTCTTCCTCCGAGATCGTGGGGCTTCCCGGTCTACCCACCGGAGAGCGCGGCTCTGCCGGGCTACCTGGCGCACGGCGCGGAACCACTGGACGGTCTACTGGGCGCCGGACCTCGGTGAGCCCGGTCTACCCGGCGGAGGAGCCAGCGGCGTTGCCCGGTCTCCCGGCCCTCGTCTTCCCTCCGGTCTACCAGTCGGGAAGGCTGGGTCTTGCCGGTCTTCCTCCGAGATCGTGGGGCTTCCCGGTCTACCCACCGGATGTCGCGGCTCTGCCGGGCTACCTGGTGCCCGGCGCGGAACCGCTGGCCGGTCTACTGGGCCCCGGACCCCGGGAAGCCCACTCTACCCGGCGGAGGAGCCAGCGGCGTTGCCCGGCCTCCAGGCCCTCGGTACCGCTCCGGTCTACCAGCCAGGAAGGCTGGGTCTTGCCGGTCTTCCTCAGAGATCGTGGGGCTTCCCGGTCTACCCACCGGAGAGCGCGGATCTGCCGGGCTACCTGGCGCCCGGCGCGGAACCGCTGGCCGGTCTACTGGGCCCCGGACCTCGGGAAGCCCAGTCTACCCGGCGTAGGAGCCAGCGGCGTTGCCCGGTCTCCCGGCCCTCGGCTCCCCTCCGGTCTACCAGCCAGGAAGGCTGGGTCTTGCCGGTCTTCCTCCGAGATCGTGGGGCTTCCCGGTCTACCCACCGGAGAGCGCGGCTCTGCCGGGCTACCTGGCGCACGGCGCGGAACCACTGGACGGTCTACTGGGCGCCGGACCTCGGTGAGCCCGGTCTACCCGGCGGAGGAGCCAGCGGCGTTGCCCGGCCTCCAAACCCTCGGCTCCGCTCCGGTCTACCAGCCAGGAAGGCTGGGTCTTGCCGGTCTTCCTCCGAGATCGTGGGGCTTCCCGGTCTACCCACCGGAGAGCGCGGATCTGCCGGGCTACCTGGCGCCCGGCGCGGAACCGCTGGCCGGTCTACTGGGCCCCGGACCTCGGGAAGCCCAGTCTACCCGGCGGAGGAGCCAGCGGCGTTGCCCGGCCTCCAGGCCCTCGGCTCCCCTCCGGTCTACCAGCCAGGAAGGCTGGGTCTTGCCGGTCTTCCTCCGAGATCGTGGGGCTTCCCGGTCTACCCACCGGAGAGCGCGGCTCTGCCGGGCTACCTGGGGCACTGCGTGGAACCGCTGGCCTGTCTACTGGGCCCCGGACCTCTTGAAGACCAGTCTACCCCGCGGAGGAGCCAGCGGCGTTGCCCGGTCTCCCGGCCCTCGTCTTCCCTCCGGTCTACCAGCCGGGAAGGCTGGGTCTTGCCGGTCTTCCTCCGAGATCGTGGGGCTTCCCGGTCTACCCACCGGAGGTCGCGGCTCTGCCGGGCTACCTGGCGCCCGGCGCGGAACCGCTGGCCGGTCTACTGGGCCCCGGACCCCGGGAAGCCCACTCTACCCGGCGGAGGAGCCAGCGGCGTTGCCCGGCCTCCAGGCCCTCGGTACCGCTCCGGTCTACCAGCCAGGAAGGCTGGGTCTTGCCGGTCTTCCTCCGAGATCGTGGGGCTTCCCGGTCTACCCACCGGAGAGCGCGGATCTGCCGGGCTACCTGGCGCCCGGCGCGGAACCGCTGGCCGGTCTACTGGGCTCCGGACCTCGGGAAGCCCAGTCTACCCGGCGTAGGAGCCAGCGGCGTTGCCCGGTCTCCCGGCCCTCGGCTCCCCTCCGGTCTACCAGCCAGGAAGGCTGGGTCTTGCCGTTCTTCCTCCGAGATCGTGGGGCTTCCCGGTCTACCCACCGGAGAGCGCGGCTCTGCCGGGCTACCTGTCGCACGGCGCGGAACCACTGGACGGTCTACTGGGCGCCGGACCTCGGTGAGCCCGGTCTACCCAGCGGAGGAGCCAGCGGCGTTGCCCGGTCTCCCGGCCCTCGTCTTCCCTCCGGTCTACCAGCCGGGAAGGCTGGGTCTTGCCGGTCTTCCTCCGAGATCGTGGGGCTTCCCGGTCTACCCACCGGAGGTCGCGGCTCTGCCGGGCTACCTGGCGCCCGGCGCGGAACCGCTGGCCGGTCTACTGGGCCCCGGACCCCGGGAAGCCCACTCTACCCGGCGGAGGAGCCAGCGGCGTTGCCCGGCCTCCAGGCCCTCGGTACCGCTCCGGTCTACCAGCCAGGAAGGCTGGGTCTTGCCGGTCTTCCTCCGAGATCGTGGGGCTTCCCGGTCTAC
Source organism: Podarcis gaigeae (assembly GCF_964106915.1). Taxonomy (NCBI): domain Eukaryota; kingdom Metazoa; phylum Chordata; class Lepidosauria; order Squamata; family Lacertidae; genus Podarcis; species Podarcis gaigeae. The sequence goes on along the minus strand of NW_028153291.1, from coordinate 13,206 downwards.
CCACCGGAGAGCGCGGCTCTGCCGGGCTACCTGGCGCACTGCGCGGAACCGCTGGCCTGTCTACTGGGCCCCGGACCTCTTGAAGCCCAGTCTACCCGGCGGAGGAGCCAGCGGCGTTGCCCGGCCTCCAGGCCCTCGGCTCCCCTCCGGTCTACCAGCCGGGAAGGCTGGGTCTTGCCGGTCTTCCTCCGAGATCGTGGGGCTTCCCGGTCTACCCACCGGAGAGCGCGGCTCTGCCGGGCTACCTGGCGCACGGCGCGGAACCACTGGACGCTCTACTGGGCGCCGGACCTCGGTGAGCCCGGTCTACCCGGCGGAGGAGCCAGCGGCGTTGCCCGGTCTCCCGGCCCTCGTCTTCCCTCCGGTCTACCAGCCGGGAAGGCTGGGTCTTGCCGGTCTTCCTCCGAGATCGTGGGGCTTCCCGGTCTACCCACCGGAGAGCGCGGCTCTGCCGGGCTACCTGGCGCCCGGCGCGGAACCGCTGGCCGGTCTCCTGGGCCCCGGACCTCTTGAAGCCCAGTCTACCCGGCGGAGGAGCCAGCGGCGTTGCCCGGTCTCCCAGCCCTCGGCTCCCCTCCGGTCTACCAGCCAGGAAGGCTGGGTCTTGCCGGTCTTCCTCCGAGATCGTGGGGCTTCCCGGTCTACCCACCGGAGAGCGCGGATCTGCCGGGCTACCTGGCGCCCGGCGCGGAACCGCTGGCCGGTCTACTGGGCCCCGGACCTCGGGAAGCCCAGTCTACCCGGCGTAGGAGCCAGCGGCGTTGCCCGGCCTCCAGGCCCTCGGCTCCCCTCCGGTCTACCAGCCAGGAAGGCTGGGTCTTGCCGGTCTTCCTCCGAGATCGTGGGGCTTCCCGGTCTACCCACCGGAGAGCGCGGCTCTGTCGGGCTACCTGGCGCACGGCGCGGAACCACTGGACGGTCTACTGGGCGCCGGACCTCGGTGAGCCCGGTCTACCCGGCGGAGGAGCCAGCGGCGTTGCCCGGTCTCCCGGCCCTCGTCTTCCCTCCGGTCTACCAGCCGGGAAGGCTGGGTCTTGCCGGTCTTCCTCCGAGATCGTGGGGCTTCCCGGTCTACCCACCGGATGTCGCGGCTCTGCCGGGCTACCTGGTGCCCGGCGCGGAACCGCTGGCCGGTCTACTGGGCCCCGGACCCCGGGAAGCCCACTCTACCCGGCGGAGGAGCCAGCGGCGTTGCCCGGCCTCCAGGCCCTCGGTACCGCTCCGGTCTACCAGCCAGGAAGGCTGGGTCTTGCCGGTCTTCCTCCGAGATCGTGGGGCTTCCCGGTCTACCCACCGGAGAGCGCGGATCTGCCGGGCTACCTGGCGCCCGGCGCGGAACCGCTGGCCGGTCTACTGGGCCCCGGACCTCGGGAAGCCCAGTCTACCCGGCGTAGGAGCCAGCGACGTTGCCCGGTCTCCCGGCCCTCGGCTCCCCTCCGGTCTACCAGCCAGGAAGGCTGGGTCTTGCCGGTCTTCCTCCGAGATCGTGGGGCTTCCCGGTCTACCCACCGGGAGAGCGCGGCTCTGCCGGGCTACCTGGCGCACGGCGCGGAACCACTGGACGGTCTACTGGGCGCCGGACCTCGGTGAGCCCGGTCTACCCGGCGGAGGAGCCAGCGGCGTTGCCCGGCCTCCAAGCCCTCGGCTCCGCTCCGGTCTACCAGCCAGGAAGGCTGGGTCTTGCCGGTCTTCCTCCGAGATCGTGGGGCTTCCCGGTCTACCCACCGGAGAGCGCGGCTCTGCCGGGCTACCTGGCTCACGGCGCGGAACCGCTGGCCTGTCTACTGGTCCCAGGACCTCGGGAAGCCCAGTCTACCCGGCGGAGGAGCCAGCGGCGTTGCCCGGCCTCCAGGCCCTCGGCTCCGCTCCGGTCTACCAGCCAGGAAGGCTGGGTCTTGCCGGTCTTCCTCCGAGATCGTGGGGCTTCCCGGTCTACCCACCGGAGAGCGCGGCTCTGCCGGGCTACCTGGCTCACGGCGCGGAACCGCTGGCCGGTCTACTGGGCCCCGGACCTCGGGAAGCCCAGTCTACCCGGCAGAGGAGCCAGCGGCGTTGCCCGGTCTCCCGGCCCTCGTCTTCCCTCCGGTCTACCAGCCAGGAAGGCTGGGTCTTGCCGGTCTACCGCCGAGATAGGTGGGGGTTTCCGTGTCGGGCCAATCTTCTCGCCGGGCCCCCGGTCTACCTGCCGGAGAGGCTGCGGCTTGCCGGTCTACTAGGGAGGACGGAGGGCTTCCCGGTCTACCTGCCCGTGCCCCCTATGGAGCTTCCAGGTCTACCCGGTCGCTGTAACCCGACGACATCGCCAAGGGTGGGTGGGGTTCGTGGCGACAGCTGCCGTAGAACTCGGTGACTTTGTAGACCGCCGCTTGGCGGCAGCGCAGCAGGTAGGCGATGGAGGGGACGGGTGAGGGTGTGCGTGCGTTCGTTCGTCCTTGCAGGGACGGCAAGGGAGAAAAGTCTTGGTGTGCGTGCGTTCCTTTGCGGGAGGGGGAGCATGCAGAGACACAGGGATACAGAAAGACAAGCACAGAAGCACTCGTGCGCTCTTACACACACGCTTGATTGCGGGGGGGAGGGAGGGAGAGAGAGAGAGAGAGAGAGAGAGAGAGAGAGAGAGAGAGAGAGAGAGAGGGGCAGGCAGGCAGGCAGGAAGAAACAAAATCTCTCTCGTCTCTCTCTCTCTCTTTCTCGCTCGCTCTCTCTCTCTCTCTCTCTCACACACACACACACACACAAACACATAAAAATAAAAAGAAAAGACACAAACAGTCGTTTGCGGGAGAGGGAGACAGAAGAGCACAAAATTTCTCTCTCACACTAAGCAGACACTCAAACACAGCATGTGCTTGTGTGCAGGGGAGACAGACAGGGACAGAGAGATGGACACAAAATATCACTCCAGCGCGCACACACGCACACCAAAGAAACCACCCCCGCCCACGACATCGCCAAGGGTGATCCCTTGCCGTCCCTGCAAGGACGTACGCACGCACGTACGCACGAACGCGTACCCCGCCCTGCCCCACAACACCCCACCCCTCTCCTCCATCGCCTACCTGCTGCTCTGCTGCCAAGCGGCGGTCTACAAAGTCACCGAGGTCTACGGCAGCTGTCGCCACGAACGCCGCCCTTGGCGATGTGCTTGTGTGCTGGGGGGGGGGGGGAGAGAGAGAGAGAGAGAGAGAGAGAGAGAGAGAGAGAGAGAC
>NW_028153292.1:0-2000 GCF_964106915.1 Podarcis gaigeae | reverse complement strand
AACAGACGAATTAAGTTCTTTACCGGAGGTACCACTGTATTTTATTAAAGTTTTCTTTAAAGGTATGCACAATGTCTCTTTTTTCAAGTTACATTTTCCATAGGTCAGTTTCATTTGTTGAGACATTGGGGTTACATTAGGAAGAAAAGGGGGGAAGAGGTGAGGGGGCCGTGGGGGTGGGGTCAGGAGGAGAGGTTTCTATTTTGCTTAATGTATGTGTGGGGTTTTGTGTCAGCGCTTGCTTTCCTTGGGTGGTGAGAGAAATTGGGGTTGGCCTAGGGTGCGGTTGCTTGTTTGGGGTTGGCTGTGGTGAACCTTGTTTTCGTGTGTGAGTGGCAGTGGCGTAGCGTGGGTTGTCAGCACCCGGGGCAAGGCAAGTAATTTGCGCCCCCTAACCCTTGGATTTGCGCCCCCTAACCCTAACCCCCAGATGTTGCACCCAGTGCGGCCAGGCCCCCCCTGCACCCCCCACGCTACGCCACTGGTGAGTGGGGGGGCGTGTTTTTGAATCGAGTTAAGCCATATTGATTCACATGCTGTTGGCAGTGTGGCATTTGCCCAATTTTGGGGGATACGTTTGTATTGGGGGAGAGAAAGGGTTAACAGGTTGACCAGTAAGAAAGCCATTTTTGTCCTTAGTTCAGTTGGTTCTCTTTTGGGGCGGGGGGGGAGATAGAGGAGTCAGAGTGAGTTAGAGACAGGGACAAGACTGAGAGGGAATAGGGTGACAGTGTTTGGAATATATTTTAAAACTTGATTGTGTTTGAAATAAACTTTAATCTTCATTGTTAACTCTACCTGACTGAGACTCAATTCTTCACCGGGGAACCCTGGGTTTTTCCCCACAAAATTGGTGTAAGCGGAAGGATAAAGTAGTGGTGTACAGGTCAATAGTCTGTGAAACTACCGGGGTCTCTGTACGAACGCCACAGACGGGTTCTTGTCATTGTCTTGTGGGGCTGTGTATGTGATATCTTCTTCTATTTGTCCCCGTGTCAGTTTCAGTTTATTGGTTAATTTTTCTAGTAGGGCTGTTTCCCATCCTATTTGGTACCATTAGCCCATGTTTACTCCTGACAGGTCTCTCCAGTGTTTGGCTATGATGTTTCTGTTTCCTGAGAGTAGGCGGGTTATGAGTTCTTTTGTGATGTGAGTGGGCATGATTGTCTTGGAAGATGTTCAGTAGGGCCAGTTCTGGGGTGGTTTCTAATACTTGCTTAGCTATTCTACATATTTATTGTAATAATAATAACAACAATTTATTATTTATACCCAGCCCATCTGGGTGGCTTCCAACAAAACATTAGATACAGTTATCCATCAAACATTAAAAGCTTCCCTAAACAGGGCTCTCTTCAGATATCTTCTCAAAGTCTGGTTTTAGTTGTTCTCTTGGACATCTGGTGGGAGGGCGTCCACAGCTATTTGTTTCTCTTTTTGTCAATAATTTGCCTCAATTACATCTTTAATTACTACGGGCTGTTGGTCCATCTCGCTAAGCATCATCTACACTGACATGATGGCAGCTCTGCAGGGTTTTGGCCCAGAAGTCTTCTTCCTCATCTCCATGAACCCTTTTCCTACTAGCTCTGGAATGAGAGGCACTGACTGCCAGAGGGGAATGGGAGCTCACAAAGCGCATTGTTTCAGCCATTTTGAATGGATTGATTGTCTTCTACTGTAAATGGTTGCAGGATGGGCTTGGCAAAGGTTTTTTTAAACTAGTTCATAAATGGAAAATGCTAACCCACACAGGCCCCCTAGTGGGAAATGATGTTACTCTAAATGGCCATGGAACTACCTGTGCACCTTTTCTGTCATTCATTGACTGTAATCGAGATTTAGCTACTGTCTCTAGTTTCAAGGCAGGCATTTCCATTTCTGAACGCATCTTCTTTGCAGGAATGTAGCTATTCCTCGTTTGTAAATATACCCAACCATTAGCCCAGGGGTCTGCAACCCGCGGCTCTGGAGCCGCATGTGGCTCTTTTATGCATTTG
>NW_028153293.1:0-1000 GCF_964106915.1 Podarcis gaigeae | reverse complement strand
GAAGGGAAGATACTGTCAAAATAGTTTCATTTCAAGTTAGGGCTTCCAGATGAACCGAAAAGATAACAGTCAGAAGGCAGTAGTGTCATGGACCAGCTGGATGCTGAGGAATGGTGGGAGGCACCAACTGGAGAACCCCCAGAAGGCTCAGAGCCCAGGGATTGGTAGTGGGACAATGATAGGTGGTCAGATGGAGAAGAGGAAGAAGATAGGCAGGAGGAGGTATCAGGAGCTGGAGAGGCAACAGGTTTAGTCAGCAGGAAGAAGCTGGAGAAGAGCGCAATCCTGATTCAGAGGATGGAGAGGAGGGGAGCCAAGACACCGAACAATTAGTAGCCCTATTCCAAAGATATACTCATATATAAGACCAGGGGTCAGCAAACTTTTTCAGCAGGGGGCTGGTCCATTGTCCCTCAGACCTTGTGGGTGGGTGGACTATATTTTGATTTTAAAAAATTAACAAATTCCTATGCCCCACAAATAACCCAGAGATGCATTTTAAATAAAAGGGCACATTCTGCTTATGTAAAAACACACTGATTCCCAGACTGTTCACGGGCCGATTTTGAAAACAATTGGGCCTTAGTTTGCCTACCCATGTATAAGACCAAAACATAAGTGGTGAGTGGAGTCATGACTGCTAGCCCTGCTGGGACCCAGAGATATCATGGGATGGGCCAAAGCTCCCCTCCCTGCCTTATAGACATTTGCGTTGTACACATGAACACTAGGATACATGCATCACATTGGAGGTGTGGCTACTCATGCATTGGTATAACTTCTGAACAGGAATTCCCTATTAGAATAATTGGGAAATGTATGGAGAAACCCATTTTATCTGTGATCACATCCACTTCTTCCATTTAAAGCACTGTTATACCCCAAATAGCTGTAGAGCCAGTGTGGTGTAGTGGTTAAGAGCGGTGGACTCATAATCGGGTGAACCAGGTCCGCTTCCCCACTCCTCCACATGCAGCTGCTGGGTGACCTTGGGCCAGTC
>NW_028153294.1:0-2000 GCF_964106915.1 Podarcis gaigeae | reverse complement strand
CATGTGACTGGCTGCTGCAGCTGGACAGTTGATACTGGGAGAGATGGATCGACCTTGGGGCGATTCGGTGGGGAAACGCTAATGTCTCGAACCCTTCTTTGGGGGGGGGGTGCGCTTTAGATGCGGTTTGGGACCGCAGGCTGCTGGTCTTCCCTCCTATAATCTATAGTGGGGGTGGGAGAAAGGTCTGGTCCATTATCTTCCCCAGTTGCCCAGGAAACACTTGGATTGTTTGGTGTGTGTCTGTGTTTTAAATGCATCCATCCTTAACTTCTTGCCCTTCTTTCTGATGAAACATGTTCTGTGGCTGATTGCTCGATTTGGCAGTTTAATTCAGAAAAAGAGAGAGGCATCACGTTTGTCTGAAGCTTTTTGCTTGATTTGGGAGTTTTATTCAAAAGAGAGAGAGAGGCCACGTTTGTCTGAAGCTTTTGAGTCAGCAAACATCTTAGCTCTGTCCAGTACTGTATATATATAGATGAATATTTGTCAGGGAAACAAAGAAACATCTATTGTTTAATGAGAATGCATTCATAAAATCTTTGGAGATACCATAGAACACATTGGGATATAACTGTTACCTACCCAGATATAATGGGACGCGGGTGGCGCTGTGGGTTAAACCACAGAGCCTAGGATTTGCTGATCAGAAGGTCGGCGGTTCGAATCCCTGCGATGGGGTGAGCTCCCGTTGCTCGGTCCCGGTCCTGCCAACCTAGCAGTTCGAAAGCACATCAAAGTGCAAGTAGATAAATAGGTACCACTCCGGCGGGAAGGTAAGCGGCGTTTCCATGTACTGCTCTGGTTCGCCAGAAGCGGCTTAGTCCTGCTGGCCTCATGACCCGGAAGCTGTACGCCGGCTCCCTCGGCCAGTAATGCGAGATGAGCGCCGCAAAGCCAGAGTCGGCCATGATTGGACCTAATGTTCGGGGTCCCTTTACCTTACCCAGATATAGCTAGATATATTTATTAGAATACCAGTTTCTATGTTGTATGGCATACTTGTTAGAGCAGAATTAAATAATGAGATGGAGGAGTAAGTCATAATGTGAATATACCCCCCTAAGGCTGAAGCTAGATGAGAACCTGAACTTGTAGTTATTTTTTAACTGCTGCAGGGAGCCCTGATTTTCATTGGTGCTGTAACACATGGGGAGTTGTGTCAACCTTTTCCTTCTGCTATAGTCCTGATTAAAACAAGTTTCCCTTCTGGCGTCTATTAGTGCTGGAAGAAAACATCACATGGGGTGGGTACAGTGGGTACATATTGCAATAACGCTTTGTGTTTACCTAATATTAAAAGCACTTCCCATTCGTTGCATGAGGAAGCCCTACAGCAACACTGTATTTTCTCATAGTTGCAAGGTGTGTATGTGTTTGTGTCCGGTGCCTGAGGCAAGATTTAACTTCCTGGTTCACAGGTCAGTCCATTGCAGAGCAATCTTTTACTCACCTTGATGCCAGCCCACAGATACACTGTACACCTGCCAAATACTACGCTTATTCAGCCTAGGGCAAGAGGGGGAAATACTTTTTTATAAAAAAGTTAGAAAATGGAAGGGTACCCTGCCCTGATAAGCACAAGCTTTGTTACTGGTCTCCAATTGCAGGTGGGACTGGCAACACACCCCATCATGTGTGGCGATGGAAGCAGCCAGTGACAGTGCGACAGTTGGGGACACCTCCAGCACACTATCTTGTATCTTACAGACTACAGAGCACACAAAGGGATACTATTGCACCACAAGTCCAGTGGCTCCAGGGACATCATGCTCTCACACAGGGATCTTTTTTTTCTGCCAGAACACAGTTCTGGCACCTTTTTTGCCATGCTTTGCTTAACGTCTGCTCAACCCAGCAAAGGAAGTCCCTAAGTGGTGAGGTGCGCAGGAGGGCAGCCAAAGTAGCCTGAGTGGGGTGGGAAGAGCGACCAACCCGGCATCTTGTCACATGACTTGCATTAGAAGATGGGTTGGAGACTTGTGGGAATGTTGTGGATA
>NW_028153295.1:0-2000 GCF_964106915.1 Podarcis gaigeae | reverse complement strand
GACTCTTGAAAGGGGGACAGGTGCCTCAGAGATGGCTGAGCAAGCCAATTCCTCTCCTTTCCCTCCAAAATCTTTATCATGCAGCTCCCTAAATACTTCCCTTCTCTTCCCTTCTCCACAACAGCTTCAGGCCAGTTTCACACCATCCATTTAAAACACTGCAATACCTCTTTAGGTAGCCATGGCTTCCCCTAAAGCATTCTGGGAGCTGTAGTTTACTAAAGGTGTGGAGAATTGATAAGGAGACTCCGGTTCCCCTCACAGAACTACAATTCCTAGATGGGTTTCGTAAGTCATTCCCTCTTTGCGGGGAAATCTAAGGATTGTAGCTCTCGAAGGGGAATAGGAGGGTCTCCTTGACATACTAAAGGTAAAGGGACCCCTGACCATTAGGTCCAGTCGTGGCCGACTCTGGGGTTGTGGCGCTCATCTTGCTTTATTGGCCAAGGGAGCCAGTGTGCAGCTTCTGGGTCTTGTGGCCAGCATGACTAAGCTGCTTCTGGCGAACCAGAGCAGCACACGGAAACACTGTTTACCTTCCCGCCGGAGTGGTACCTATTTATCTACTTGCACTTTGACGTGCTTCCGAACTGCTAGGTTGGCAGGAGCAGGGACCGAGCAACGGGAGCTCACCCCGTCGCGGGGATTCGAACCGCCGACTTTCTGATCGGCAACTCCTAGGCTCTGTGGTTTAACCCACAGCGCCACCCGCGTCCCCTTGACATACCGCAGCTCCCCAAATCCTGATCCTCGGCCCCTCAGAAAGGGCTCTCAGAGCAGCTCACAAACGCTTGAATCGAGGCTGTTGCTGCCCACAGGCTTAAAGCCTAAAAGGCATGGCACAAGAGGAAGAAGGGACAGGGAGGGAAGAGGAAGCATGAACGGGCTCACCATCACAGCTAGGTCACTTAAACAGCAAGAAACATAATGTCTGAAATGGTTGGCTGGGGGTGCATTGGTATGGAGGTGGTTGGTTTTTGGACTTTGCCAAGAAATTAGCTATTGATGGGGTGTGTGGGCTGCCTCCAGGGCAAAGTGTGCCCTCCAACTAACACCTAATCTCTGTTTTCCTGCAGCTTTAATTCTCCAGCGTCTGGAGCAAAAACACACAAGCGCTGTTAACCCTTTCATGCTCGGTTGTTTTAGCTGGCTAATCCAGGACTAACGACTGGAGAGGCAATAGCTTTGGCACTGAGGGCTCCAGGTTTGGAGGGAGGGGCTTGGGTGAGGCAGAGCAACAGCAACAACAACAACAACAAGCTTATTATTTATACTCCATCCATCTGGCTGGGTTGCCATGAACTTGGGTCATGTTTGCAAGATTCCAAATTGACGGCATTCCCTTCTGTCCATGTGGAGCGAAAACCAAGATTGAACTGAAGATTTTGAATTTTCGATTTTTCTGTTTTGAACTGAAAATGTCAAACTTATGCAAGAAGGCGAGGCTGCTGGGAAGATTTTTGTTTGGGAGCTACTGTGTTCCTCAGAGCTTATTTAAATAATAATAAAAAAGCAACCCCAAAAGCTGAGATGTCAGCTGCAACAGATTAGCTATGGGGTGTTTTTTTTAGTACATTTGGCCCCAGGTCTTCAGTCAAAAAGGTTCCTTGGACATATTGCATACAACCAATGAAAACAAGACAGTCACTTCCTGTAGGCTTATAATCTGAAAGACACAGCACAAAAGGAAAGCAGGACAGAGACAGAAGAGGGGAAAGCAAGATTCTTAAGTTAACCAGTATAATGCACTACTTATTTGTGGGAAACGCCTTGTACAAAGAAATTGGCAGTGGCTCTGACCCTCCAGATGTTGTTGGGCTCCAACTTCCATCATCCCTGACCACCAGCTCTGCTGGCTGGGACTGATGGGAGTTGTGGTCCAGCAAGCAAGTGGAGGGCCGCAGGCTTCCCAACCTCTCCTCTGAAAGTGCATTTAGTATGGGATCCCTGATTGGTTGAGGCATGTCCAGATGTTGCTGGACTACAAAGCCTATTATCCT
>NW_028153296.1:0-219000 GCF_964106915.1 Podarcis gaigeae | reverse complement strand
ACGAAATCCAAAATTCTTCTTTCTATGTAGCTGGAACGCAAAACTACCTGTTTGGAGAGGTATAGGCTCATTACACTTCGCTTTGCTATTTGTGCTTGGAAAGAACAATGCAAACATTTTCGTCTGCTTTCTATTGACATGGAACCAAAACACCTATGCTTGATTACGGCTGTTAAGAAACATTTCACTCTGAGATTTTTGGGTGAATGTGCATTCTAACCAGAAAAACACCAATTTGCAACAAAACCAATCAGAGCTTTATCTTCTTTCATTTTAAGTGGATGGAACCCCAAACACCTTTTTGCTTTGGTTGGAGGTGATTCTGGTGCACACCCTTAAAACACCATGCGAATTGAAATAAGTCCTTTCAAAGCTTATTCGTCTTCTTTCTACGCATATGGAAGCGAAAAGACGGTTTTGTGTTATTTGGGACTCATTACACATACTTTGCGATTTCTGGGTTAATGAGCATTAACACCACGGAACACGATCTGAAATAAGCGAAATCCAAATTTCTTCTTTCTATGTAGCTGGAACGCAAAACAACCTGTTTGGGGAGGTATAGGCTCATTACACTTCGCTTTGCTATTTGTGCTTGGAAAGAACAATGCAAACATTTTCGTCTGCTTTCTATTGACATGGAACCAAAACACCTATGCTTGATTACGGCTGTTAAGAAACATTTCTCTGATATTTTTGGGTGAATGTGCATTCTAACCCCAAAAACACCAATTTGCAACAAAACCAATCAGAGCTTAATCGTCTTTTTAAGTGGATGGAACCCAAAACACCTTTTTGCTTTGGTTGGAGGTGATTCTGGTGCACACCCATAAAACCCCATGCGAATTGAAATAAGTCCTTTCAAAGCTTATTCATCTTCTTTCTACGCATATGGAAGCGAAAAGACGGTTTTGTGTTATTTGGGACTCATTACACATACTTTGCGATTTCTGGGTTAATGAGCATTAACACCACGGAACACGATCTGAAATAAGCGAAATCCAAAATTCTTCTTTCTATGTAGCTGGAACGCAAAACAACCAGTTTGGGGAAGTCTAGGCTCATTACACTTCGCTTTGCTATTTGTGGGTGGAAAGAACATGGAAAGAACAATGCAAACATTTTCGTCTGCTTTCTATTGACATGGAACCAAAACACCTATGCTTGATTACGGCTGTTAAGAAACATTTCACTCTGAGATTTTTGGGTGAATGTGCATTCTAACCAGAAAAACACCAATTTGCAACAAAACCAATCAGAGCTTTATCTTCTTTCATTTTAAGTGGATGGAACCCCAAACACCTTTTTGCTTTGGTTGGAGGTGATTCTGGTGCACACCCTTAAAACACCATGCGAATTGAAATAAGTCCTTTCAAAGCTTATTCGTCTTCTTTCTACGCATATGGAAGCGAAAAGACGGTTTTGTGTTATTTGGGACTCATTACACATACTTTGCGATTTCTGGGTTAATGAGCATTAACACCACGGAACACAATTTGAAATAAACGAAATCCAAAATTCTTCTTTCTATGTAGCTGGAACGCAAAACTACCTGTTTGGAGAGGTATAGGCTCATTACACTTCGCTTTGCTATTTGTGCTTGGAAAGAACAATGCAAACATTTTCGTCTGCTTTCTATTGACATGGAACCAAAACACCTATGCTTGATTACGGCTGTTAAGAAACATTTCACTCTGAGATTTTTGGGTGAATGTGCATTCTAACCAGAAAAACACCAATTTGCAACAAAACCAATCAGAGCTTTATCTTCTTTCATTTTAAGTGGATGGAACCCCAAACACCTTTTTGCTTTGGTTGGAGGTGATTCTGGTGCACACCCTTAAAACACCATGCGAATTGAAATAAGTCCTTTCAAAGCTTATTCGTCTTCTTTCTACGCATATGGAAGCGAAAAGACGGTTTTGTGTTATTTGGGACTCATTACACATACTTTGCGATTTCTGGGTTAATGAGCATTAACACCACGGAACACGATCTGAAATAAGCGAAATCCAAATTTCTTCTTTCTATGTAGCTGGAACGCAAAACAACCTGTTTGGGGAGGTATAGGCTCATTACACTTCGCTTTGCTATTTGTGCTTGGAAAGAACAATGCAAACATTTTCGTCTGCTTTCTATTGACATGGAACCAAAACACCTATGCTTGATTACGGCTGTTAAGAAACATTTCACTCTGAGATTTTTGAGTGAATGTGCATTCTAACCAGAAAAACACCAATTTGCAACAAAACCAATCAGAGCTTTATCTTCTTTCATTTTAAGTGGATGGAACCCCAAACACCTTTTTGCTTTGGTTGGAGGTGATTCTGGTGCACACCCATAAAACCCCATGCGAATTGAAATAAGTCCTTTCAAAGCTTATTCGTCTTCTTTCTACGCATATGGAAGCGAAAAGACGGTTTTGTGTTATTTGGGACTCATTACACATACTTTGCGATTTCTGGGTTAATGAGCATTAACACCACGGAACACGATCTGAAAGAAGCGAAATCCAAAATTCTTCTTTCTATGTAGCTGGAACGCAAAACAACCAGTTTGGGGAAGTTTAGGCTCATTACACTTCGCTTTGCTATTTGTGGGTGGAAAGAACATGGAAAGAACAATCCAAACATTTTCGTCTGCTTTCTATTGACATGGAACCAAAACACCTATGCTTGATTACGGCTGTTAAGAAACATTTCACTCTGAGATTTTTGGGTGAATGTGCATTCTAACCAGAAAAACACCAATTTGCAACAAAACCAATCAGAGCTTTATCTTCTTTCATTTTAAGTGGATGGAACCCCAAACACCTTTTTGCTTTGGTTGGAGGTGATTCTGGTGCACACCCATAAAACACCATGCGAATTGAAATAAGTCCTATCAAAGCTTATTCGTCTTCTTTCTACGCATACGGAAGCGAAAAGACGGTTTTGTGTTATTTGGGACTCATTACACATACTTTGCGATTTCTGGGTTAATGAGCAATAACACCACGGAACACGATTTGAAATAAGCGAAATCCAAAATTCTTCGCTTTGCTATTTGTGTTTGGAAAGAACATGGAAAGAACAATGCAAACATTTTCGTCTGCTTTCTATTGACATGGAACCAAAACACCTATGCTTGATTACGGCTGTTAAGAAACATTTCACTCTGCGATTTTTGGGTGAATGTGCATTCTAACCAGAAAAACACCAATTTGCAACAAAACCAATCAGAGCTTTATCTTCTTTCATTTTAAGTGGATGGAACCCCAAACACCTTTTTGCTTTGGTTGGAGGTGATTCTGGTGCACACCCTTAAAACACCATGCGAATTGAAATAAGTCCTTTCAAAGCTTATTCGTCTTCTTTCTACGCATATGGAAGCGAAAAGACGGTTTTGTGTTATTTGGGACTCATTACACATACTTTGCGATTTCTGGGTTAATGAGCATTAACACCACGGAACACGATCTGAAATAAGCGAAATCCAAATTTCTTCTTTCTATGTAGCTGGAACGCAAAACAACCTGTTTGGGGAGGTATAGGCTCATTACACTTCGCTTTGCTATTTGTGCTTGGAAAGAACAATGCAAACATTTTCGTCTGCTTTCTATTGACATGGAACCAAAACACCTATGCTTGATTACGGCTGTTAAGAAACATTTCACTCTGAGATTTTTGAGTGAATGTGCATTCTAACCAGAAAAACACCAATTTGCAACAAAACCAATCAGAGCTTTATCTTCTTTCATTTTAAGTGGATGGAACCCCAAACACCTTTTTGCTTTGGTTGGAGGTGATTCTGGTGCACACCCATAAAACACCATGCGAATTGAAATAAGTCCTTTCAAAGCTTATTCGTCTTCTTTCTACGCATATGGAAGCGAAAAGACGGTTTTGTGTTATTTGGGACTCATTACACATACTTTGCGATTTCTGGGTTAATGAGCATTAACACCACGGAACACGATCTGAAAGAAGCGAAATCCAAAATTCTTCTTTCTATGTAGCTGGAACGCAAAACAACCAGTTTGGGGAAGTTTAGGCTCATTACACTTCGCTTTGCTATTTGTGGGTGGAAAGAACATGGAAAGAACAATCCAAACATTTTCGTCTGCTTTCTATTGACATGGAACCAAAACACCTATGCTTGATTACGGCTGTTAAGAAACATTTCACTCTGAGATTTTTGGGTGAATGTGCATTCTAACCAGAAAAACACCAATTTGCAACAAAACCAATCAGAGCTTTATCTTCTTTCATTTTAAGTGGATGGAACCCCAAACACCTTTTTGCTTTGGTTGGAGGTGATTCTGGTGCACACCCATAAAACACCATGCGAATTGAAATAAGTCCTATCAAAGCTTATTCGTCTTCTTTCTACGCATACGGAAGCGAAAAGACGGTTTTGTGTTATTTGGGACTCATTACACATACTTTGCGATTTCTGCGTTAATGAGCAATAACACCACGGAACACGATTTGAAATAAGCGAAATCCAAAATTCTTCGCTTTGCTATTTGTGCTTGGAAAGAACATGGAAAGAACAATGCAAACATTTTCGTCTGCTTTCTATTGACATGGAACCAAAACACCTATGCTTGATTACGGCTGTTAAGAAACATTTCACTCTGAGATTTTTGAGTGAATGTGCATTCTAACCAGAAAAACACCAATTTGCAACAAAACCAATCAGAGCTTTATCTTCTTTCATTTTAAGTGGATGGAACCCCAAACACCTTTTTGCTTTGGTTGGAGGTGATTCTGGTGCACACCCATAAAACACCATGCGAATTGAAATAAGTCCTTTCAAAGCTTATTCGTCTTCTTTCTACGCATATGGAAGCGAAAAGACGGTTTTGTGTTATTTGGGACTCATTACACATACTTTGCGATTTCTGGGTTAATGAGCATTAACACCACGGAACACGATCTGAAAGAAGCGAAATCCAAAATTCTTCTTTCTATGTAGCTGGAACGCAAAACAACCAGTTTGGGGAAGTTTAGGCTCATTACACTTCGCTTTGCTATTTGTGGGTGGAAAGAACATGGAAAGAACAATCCAAACATTTTCGTCTGCTTTCTATTGACATGGAACCAAAACACCTATGCTTGATTACGGCTGTTAAGAAACATTTCACTCTGAGATTTTTGGGTGAATGTGCATTCTAACCAGAAAAACACCAATTTGCAACAAAACCAATCAGAGCTTTATCTTCTTTCATTTTAAGTGGATGGAACCCCAAACACCTTTTTGCTTTGGTTGGAGGTGATTCTGGTGCACACCCATAAAACACCATGCGAATTGAAATAAGTCCTATCAAAGCTTATTCATGTTCTTTCTACGCATACGGAAGCGAAAAGACGGTTTTGTGTTATTTGGGACTCATTACACATACTTTGCGATTTCTGCGTTAATGAGCAATAACACCACGGAACACGATTTGAAATAAGCGAAATCCAAAATTCTTCGCTTTGCTATTTGTGCTTGGAAAGAACATGGAAAGAACAATGCAAACATTTTCGTCTGCTTTCTATTGACATGGAACCAAAACACCTATGCTTGATTACGGCTGTTAAGAAACATTTCACTCTGCGATTTTTGGGTGAATGTGCATTCTAACCAGAAAAACACCAATTTGCAACAAAACCAATCAGAGCTTTATCTTCTTTCATTTTAAGTGGATGGAACCCCAAACACCTTTTTGCTTTGGTTGGAGGTGATTCTGGTGCACACCCTTAAAACACCATGCGAATTGAAATAAGTCCTTTCAAAGCTTATTCGTCTTCTTTCTACGCATATGGAAGCGAAAAGACGGTTTTGTGTTATTTGGGACTCATTACACATACTTTGCGATTTCTGGGTTAATGAGCATTAACACCACGGAACACGATTTGAAATAAACGAAATCCAAAATTCTTCTTTCTATGTAGCTGGAACGCAAAACTACCTGTTTGGAGAGGTATAGGCTCATTACACTTCGCTTTGCTATTTGTGCTTGGAAAGAACAATGCAAACATTTTCGTCTGCTTTCTATTGACATGGAACCAAAACACCTATGCTTGATTACGGCTGTTAAGAAACATTTCACTCTTCGATTTTTGGGTGAATGTGCATTCTAACCAGAAAAACACCAATTTGCAACAAAACCAATCAGAGCTTTATCTTCTTTCATTTTAAGTGGATGGAACCCAAAACACCTTTTTGCTTTGGTTGGAGGTGATTCTGGTGCACACCCTTAAAACACCATGCGAATTGAAATAAGTCCTTTCAAAGCTTATTCGTCTTCTTTCTACGCATATGGAAGCGAAAAGACGGTTTTGTGTTATTTGGGACTCATTACACATACTTTGCGATTTCTGGGTTAATGAGCATTAACACCACGGAACACGATCTGAAATAAGCGAAATCCAAATTTCTTCTTTCTATGTAGCTGGAACGCAAAACAACCTGTTTGGGGAGGCATAGGCTCATTACACTTCGCTTTGCTATTTGTGCTTGGAAAGAACAATGCAAACATTTTCGTCTGCTTTCTATTGACATGGAACCAAAACACCTATGTTTGATTACGGCTGTTAAGAAACATTTCACTCTGAGATTTTTGAGTGAATGTGCATTCTAACCAGAAAAACACCAATTTGCAACAAAACCAATCAGAGCTTTATCTTCTTTCATTTTAAGTGGATGGAACCCCAAACACCTTTTTGCTTTGGTTGGAGGTGATTCTGGTGCACACCCATAAAACACCATGCGAATTGAAATAAGTCCTTTCAAAGCTTATTCGTCTTCTTTCTACGCATATGGAAGCGAAAAGACGGTTTTGTGTTATTTGGGACTCATTACACATACTTTGCGATTTCTGGGTTAATGAGCATTAACACCACGGAACACGATCTGAAAGAAGCGAAATCCAAAATTCTTCTTTCTATGTAGCTGGAACGCAAAACAACCAGTTTGGGGAAGTTTAGGCTCATTACACTTCGCTTTGCTATTTGTGGGTGGAAAGAACATGGAAAGAACAATCCAAACATTTTCGTCTGCTTTCTATTGACATGGAACCAAAACACCTATGCTTGATTACGGCTGTTAAGAAACATTTCACTCTGAGATTTTTGGGTGAATGTGCATTCTAACCAGAAAAACACCAATTTGCAACAAAACCAATCAGAGCTTTATCTTCTTTCATTTTAAGTGGATGGAACCCCAAACACCTTTTTGCTTTGGTTGGAGGTGATTCTGGTGCACACCCATAAAACACCATGCGAATTGAAATAAGTCCTATCAAAGCTTATTCGTCTTCTTTCTACGCATACGGAAGCGAAAAGACGGTTTTGTGTTATTTGGGACTCATTACACATACTTTGCGATTTCTGGGTTAATGAGCAATAACACCACGGAACACGATTTGAAATAAGCGAAATCCAAAATTCTTCGCTTTGCTATTTGTGCTTGGAAAGAACATGGAAAGAACAATGCAAACATTTTCGTCTGCTTTCTATTGACATGGAACCAAAACACCTATGCTTGATTACGGCTGTTAAGAAACATTTCACTCTGCGATTTTTGGGTGAATGTGCATTCTAACCAGAAAAACACCAATTTGCAACAAAACCAATCAGAGCTTTATCTTCTTTCATTTTAAGTGGATGGAACCCCAAACACCTTTTTGCTTTGGTTGGAGGTGATTCTGGTGCACACCCTTAAAACACCATGCGAATTGAAATAAGTCCTTTCAAAGCTTATTCGTCTTCTTTCTACGCATATGGAAGCGAAAAGACGGTTTTGTGTTATTTGGGACTCATTACACATACTTTGCGATTTCTGGGTTAATGAGCATTAACACCACGGAACACGATCTGAAATAAGCGAAATCCAAATTTCTTCTTTCTATGTAGCTGGAACGCAAAACAACCTGTTTGGGGAGGTATAGGCTCATTACACTTCGCTTTGCTATTTGTGCTTGGAAAGAACAATGCAAACATTTTCGTCTGCTTTCTATTGACATGGAACCAAAACACCTATGCTTGATTACGGCTGTTAAGAAACATTTCACTCTGAGATTTTTGAGTGAATGTGCATTCTAACCAGAAAAACACCAATTTGCAACAAAACCAATCAGAGCTTTATCTTCTTTCATTTTAAGTGGATGGAACCCCAAACACCTTTTTGCTTTGGTTGGAGGTGATTCTGGTGCACACCCATAAAACACCATGCGAATTGAAATAAGTCCTTTCAAAGCTTATTCGTCTTCTTTCTACGCATATGGAAGCGAAAAGACGGTTTTGTGTTATTTGGGACTCATTACACATACTTTGCGATTTCTGGGTTAATGAGCATTAACACCACGGAACACGATCTGAAAGAAGCGAAATCCAAAATTCTTCTTTCTATGTAGCTGGAACGCAAAACAACCAGTTTGGGGAAGTTTAGGCTCATTACACTTCGCTTTGCTATTTGTGGGTGGAAAGAACATGGAAAGAACAATCCAAACATTTTCGTCTGCTTTCTATTGACATGGAACCAAAACACCTATGCTTGATTACGGCTGTTAAGAAACATTTCACTCTGAGATTTTTGGGTGAATGTGCATTCTAACCAGAAAAACACCAATTTGCAACAAAACCAATCAGAGCTTTATCTTCTTTCATTTTAAGTGGATGGAACCCCAAACACCTTTTTGCTTTGGTTGGAGGTGATTCTGGTGCACACCCATAAAACACCATGCGAATTGAAATAAGTCCTATCAAAGCTTATTCGTCTTCTTTCTACGCATACGGAAGCGAAAAGACGGTTTTGTGTTATTTGGGACTCATTACACATACTTTGCGATTTCTGCGTTAATGAGCAATAACACCACGGAACACGATTTGAAATAAGCGAAATCCAAAATACTTCGCTTTGCTATTTGTGCTTGGAAAGAACATGGAAAGAACAATGCAAACATTTTCGTCTGCTTTCTATTGACATGGAACCAAAACACCTATGCTTGATTACGGCTGTTAAGAAACATTTCACTCTGCGATTTTTGGGTGAATGTGCATTCTAACCAGAAAAACACCAATTTGCAACAAAACCAATCAGAGCTTTATCTTCTTTCATTTTAAGTGGATGGAACCCCAAACACCTTTTTGCTTTGGTTGGAGGTGATTCTGGTGCACACCCTTAAAACACCATGCGAATTGAAATAAGTCCTTTCAAAGCTTATTCGTCTTCTTTCTACGCATATGGAAGCGAAAAGACGGTTTTGTGTTATTTGGGACTCATTACACATACTTTGCGATTTCTGGGTTAATGAGCATTAACACCACGGAACACGATCTGAAATAAGCGAAATCCAAATTTCTTCTTTCTATGTAGCTGGAACGCAAAACAACCTGTTTGGGGAGGTATAGGCTCATTACACTTCGCTTTGCGATTTGTGCTTGGAAAGAACAATGCAAACATTTTCGTCTGCTTTCTATTGACATGGAACCAAAACACCTATGCTTGATTACGGCTGTTAAGAAACATTTCACTGATATTTTTGGGTGAATGTGCATTCTAACCCCAAAAACACCAATTTGCAACAAAACCAATCAGAGCTTAATCGTCTTTCTTTTTAAGTGGATGGAACCCAAAATACCTTTTTGCTTTGGTTGGAGGTGATTCTGGTGCACACCCATAAAACACCATGCGAATTGAAATAAGTCCTTTCAAAGCTTATTCGTCTTCTTTCTACGCATATGGAAGCGAAAAGACGGTTTTGTGTTATTTGGGACTCATTACACATACTTTGCGATTTCTGGGTTAATGAGCATTAACACCACGGAACACGATCTGAAAGAAGCGAAATCCAAAATTCTTCTTTCTATGTAGCTGGAACGCAAAACAACCAGTTTGGGGAAGTTTAGGCTCATTACACTTCGCTTTGCTATTTGTGGGTGGAAAGAACATGGAAAGAACAATCCAAACATTTTCGTCTGCTTTCTATTGACATGGAACCAAAACACCTATGCTTGATTACGGCTGTTAAGAAACATTTCACTCTGAGATTTTTGGGTGAATGTGCATTCTAACCAGAAAAACACCAATTTGCAACAAAACCAATCAGAGCTTTATCTTCTTTCATTTTAAGTGGATGGAACCCCAAACACCTTTTTGCTTTGGTTGGAGGTGATTCTGGTGCACACCCATAAAACACCATGCGAATTGAAATAAGTCCTATCAAAGCTTATTCGTCTTCTTTCTACGCATACGGAAGCGAAAAGACGGTTTTGTGTTATTTGGGACTCATTACACATACTTTGCGATTTCTGCGTTAATGAGCAATAACACCACGGAACACGATTTGAAATAAGCGAAATCCAAAATTCTTCGCTTTGCTATTTGTGCTTGGAAAGAACATGGAAAGAACAATGCAAACATTTTCGTCTGCTTTCTATTGACATGGAACCAAAACACCTATGCTTGATTACGGCTGTTAAGAAACATTTCACTCTGAGATTTTTGAGTGAATGTGCATTCTAACCAGAAAAACACCAATTTGCAACAAAACCAATCAGAGCTTTATCTTCTTTCATTTTAAGTGGATGGAACCCCAAACACCTTTTTGCTTTGGTTGGAGGTGATTCTGGTGCACACCCATAAAACACCATGCGAATTGAAATAAGTCCTTTCAAAGCTTATTCGTCTTCTTTCTACGCATATGGAAGCGAAAAGACGGTTTTGTGTTATTTGGGACTCATTACACATACTTTGCGATTTCTGGGTTAATGAGCATTAACACCACGGAACACGATCTGAAAGAAGCGAAATCCAAAATTCTTCTTTCTATGTAGCTGGAACGCAAAACAACCAGTTTGGGGAAGTTTAGGCTCATTACACTTCGCTTTGCTATTTGTGGGTGGAAAGAACATGGAAAGAACAATGCAAACATTTTCGTCTGCTTTCTATTGACATGGAACCAAAACACCTATGCTTGATTACGGCTGTTAATAAACATTTCACTCTGCGATTTTTGGGTGAATGTGCATTCTAACCAGAAAAACACCAATTTGCAACAAAACCAATCAGAGCTTTATCTTCTTTCATTTTAAGTGGATGGAACCCCAAACACCTTTTTGCTTTGGTTGGAGGTGATTCTGGTGCACACCCTTAAAACACCATGCGAATTGAAATAAGTCCTTTCAAAGCTTATTCGTCTTCTTTCTACGCATATGGAAGCGAAAAGACGGTTTTGTGTTATTTGGGACTCATTACACATACTTTGCGATTTCTGGGTTAATGAGCATTAACACCACGGAACACGATCTGAAATAAGCGAAATCCAAATTTCTTCTTTCTATGTAGCTGGAACGCAAAACAACCTGTTTGGGGAGGTATAGGCTCATTACACTTCGCTTTGCTATTTGTGCTTGGAAAGAACAATGCAAACATTTTCGTCTGCTTTCTATTGACATGGAACCAAAACACCTATGCTTGATTACGGCTGTTAAGAAACATTTCACTCTGAGATTTTTGAGTGAATGTGCATTCTAACCAGAAAAACACCAATTTGCAACAAAACCAATCAGAGCTTTATCTTCTTTCATTTTAAGTGGATGGAACCCCAAACACCTTTTTGCTTTGGTTGGAGGTGATTCTGGTGCACACCCATAAAACACCATGCGAATTGAAATAAGTCCTTTCAAAGCTTATTCGTCTTCTTTCTACGCATATGGAAGCGAAAAGACGGTTTTGTGTTATTTGGGACTCATTACACATACTTTGCGATTTCTGGGTTAATGAGCATTAACACCACGGAACACGATCTGAAAGAAGCGAAATCCAAAATTCTTCTTTCTATGTAGCTGGAACGCAAAACAACCAGTTTGGGGAAGTTTAGGCTCATTACACTTCGCTTTGCTATTTGTGGGTGGAAAGAACATGGAAAGAACAATCCAAACATTTTCGTCTGCTTTCTATTGACATGGAACCAAAACACCTATGCTTGATTACGGCTGTTAAGAAACATTTCACTCTGAGATTTTTGGGTGAATGTGCATTCTAACCAGAAAAACACCAATTTGCAACAAAACCAATCAGAGCTTTATCTTCTTTCATTTTAAGTGGATGGAACCCCAAACACCTTTTTGCTTTGGTTGGAGGTGATTCTGGTGCACACCCATAAAACACCATGCGAATTGAAATAAGTCCTATCAAAGCTTATTCGTCTTCTTTCTACGCATACGGAAGCGAAAAGACGGTTTTGTGTTATTTGGGACTCATTACACATACTTTGCGATTTCTGCGTTAATGAGCAATAACACCACGGAACACGATTTGAAATAAGCGAAATCCAAAATTCTTCGCTTTGCTATTTGTGCTTGGAAAGAACATGGAAAGAACAATGCAAACATTTTCGTCTGCTTTCTATTGACATGGAACCAAAACACCTATGCTTGATTACGGCTGTTAAGAAACATTTCACTCTGCGATTTTTGGGTGAATGTGCATTCTAACCAGAAAAACACCAATTTGCAACAAAACCAATCAGAGCTTTATCTTCTTTCATTTTAAGTGGATGGAACCCCAAACACCTTTTTGCTTTGGTTGGAGGTGATTCTGGTGCACACCCTTAAAACACCATGCGAATTGAAATAAGTCCTTTCAAAGCTTATTCGTCTTCTTTCTACGCATATGGAAGCGAAAAGACGGTTTTGTGTTATTTGGGACTCATTACACATACTTTGCGATTTCTGGGTTAATGAGCATTAACACCACGGAACACGATCTGAAATAAGCGAAATCCAAATTTCTTCTTTCTATGTAGCTGGAACGCAAAACAACCTGTTTGGGGAGGTATAGGCTCATTACACTTCGCTTTGCTATTTGTGCTTGGAAAGAACAATGCAAACATTTTCGTCTGCTTTCTATTGACATGGAACCAAAACACCTATGCTTGATTACGGCTGTTAAGAAACATTTCACTGATATTTTTGGGTGAATGTGCATTCTAACCCCAAAAACACCAATTTGCAACAAAACCAATCAGAGCTTAATCGTCTTTCTTTTTAAGTGGATGGAACCCAAAACACCTTTTTGCTTTGGTTGGAGGTGATTCTGGTGCACACCCATAAAACCCCATGCGAATTGAAATAAGTCCTTTCAAAGCTTATTCGTCTTCTTTCTACGCATATGGAAGCGAAAAGACGGTTTTGTGTTATTTGGGACTCATTACACATACTTTGCGATTTCTGGGTTAATGAGCATTAACACCACGGAACACGATCTGAAATAAGCGAAATCCAAAATTCTTCTTTCTATGTAGCTGGAACGCAAAACAACCAGTTTGGGGAAGTTTAGGCTCATTACACTTCGCTTTGCTATTTGTGGGTGGAAAGAACATGGAAAGAACAATGCAAACATTTTCGTCTGCTTTCTATTGACATGGAACCAAAACACCTATGCTTGATTACGGCTGTTAAGAAACATTTCACTCTGAGATTTTTGGGTGAATGTGCATTCTAACCAGAAAAACACCAATTTGCAACAAAACCAATCAGAGCTTTATCTTCTTTCATTTTAAGTGGATGGAACCCCAAACACCTTTTTGCTTTGGTTGGAGGTGATTCTGGTGCACACCCTTAAAACACCATGCGAATTGAAATAAGTCCTTTCAAAGCTTATTCGTCTTCTTTCTACGCATATGGAAGCGAAAAGACGGTTTTGTGTTATTTGGGACTCATTACACATACTTTGCGATTTCTGGGTTAATGAGCATTAACACCACGGAACACGATCTGAAATAAGCGAAATCCAAAATTCTTCTTTCTATGTAGCTGGAACGCAAAACAACCTGTTTGGGGAGGTATAGGCTCATTACACTTCGCTTTGCTATTTGTGCTTGGAAAGAACAATGCAAACATTTTCGTCTGCTTTCTATTGACATGGAACCAAAACACCTATGCTTGATTACGGCTGTTAAGAAACATTTCACTCTGAGATTTTTGGGTGAATGTGCATTCTAACCAGAAAAACACCAATTTGCAACAAAACCAATCAGAGCTTTATCTTCTTTCATTTTAAGTGGATGGAACCCCAAACACCTTTTTGCTTTGGTTGGAGGTGATTCTGGTGCACACCCTTAAAACACCATGCGAATTGAAATAAGTCCTTTCAAAGCTTATTCGTCTTCTTTCTACGCATATGGAAGCGAAAAGACGGTTTTGTGTTATTTGGGACTCATTACACATACTTTGCGATTTCTGGGTTAATGAGCATTAACACCACGGAACACGATTTGAAATAAACGAAATCCAAAATTCTTCTTTCTATGTAGCTGGAACGCAAAACTACCTGTTTGGAGAGGTATAGGCTCATTACACTTCGCTTTGCTATTTGTGCTTGGAAAGAACAATGCAAACATTTTCGTCTGCTTTCTATTGACATGGAACCAAAACACCTATGCTTGATTACGGCTGTTAAGAAACATTTCACTCTGAGATTTTTGGGTGAATGTGCATTCTAACCAGAAAAACACCAATTTGCAACAAAACCAATCAGAGCTTTATCTTCTTTCATTTTAAGTGGATGGAAGCCCAAACACCTTTTTGCTTTGGTTGGAGGTGATTCTGGTGCACACCCTTAAAACACCATGCGAATTGAAATAAGTCCTTTCAAAGCTTATTCGTCTTCTTTCTACGCATATGGAAGCGAAAAGACGGTTTTGTGTTATTTGGGACTCATTACACATACTTTGCGATTTCTTGGTTAATGAGCATTAACACCACGGAACACGATCTGAAATAAGCGAAATCCAAATTTCTTCTTTCTATGTAGCTGGAACGCAAAACAACCTGTTTGGGGAGGTATAGGCTCATTACACTTCGCTTTGCTATTTGTGCTTGGAAAGAACAATGCAAACATTTTCGTCTGCTTTCTATTGACATGGAACCAAAACACCTATGCTTGATTACGGCTGTTAAGAAACATTTCACTCTGAGATTTTTGAGTGAATGTGCATTCTAACCAGAAAAACACCAATTTGCAACAAAACCAATCAGAGCTTTATCTTCTTTCATTTTAAGTGGATGGAACCCCAAACACCTTTTTGCTTTGGTTGGAGGTGATTCTGGTGCACACCCATAAAACACCATGCGAATTGAAATAAGTCCTTTCAAAGCTTATTCGTCTTCTTTCTACGCATATGGAAGCGAAAAGACGGTTTTGTGTTATTTGGGACTCATTACACATACTTTGCGATTTCTGGGTTAATGAGCATTAACACCACGGAACACGATCTGAAAGAAGCGAAATCCAAAATTCTTCTTTCTATGTAGCTGGAACGCAAAACAACCAGTTTGGGGAAGTTTAGGCTCATTACACTTCGCTTTGCTATTTGTGGGTGGAAAGAACATGGAAAGAACAATCCAAACATTTTCGTCTGCTTTCTATTGACATGGAACCAAAACACCTATGCTTGATTACGGCTGTTAAGAAACATTTCACTGATATTTTTGGGTGAATGTGCATTCTAACCCCAAAAACACCAATTTGCAACAAAACCAATCAGAGCTTAATCGTCTTTCTTTTTAAGTGGATGGAACCCAAAACACCTTTTTGCTTTGGTTGGAGGTGATTCTGGTGCACACCCATAAAACCCCATGCGAATTGAAATAAGTCCTTTCAAAGCTTATTCGTCTTCTTTCTACGCATATGGAAGCGAAAAGACGGTTTTGTGTTATTTGGGACTCATTACACATACTTTGCGATTTCTGGGTTAATGAGCATTAACACCACGGAACACGATTTGAAATAAACGAAATCCAAAATTCTTCTTTCTATGTAGCTGGAACGCAAAACTACCTGTTTGGAGAGGTATAGGCTCATTACACTTCGCTTTGCTATTTGTGCTTGGAAAGAACAATGCAAACATTTTCGTCTGCTTTCTATTGACATGGAACCAAAACACCTATGCTTGATTACGGCTGTTAAGAAACATTTCACTCTGAGATTTTTGGGTGAATGTGCATTCTAACCAGAAAAACACCAATTTGCAACAAAACCAATCAGAGCTTTATCTTCTTTCATTTTAAGTGGATGGAACCCCAAACACCTTTTTGCTTTGGTTGGAGGTGATTCTGGTGCACACCCTTAAAACACCATGCGAATTGAAATAAGTCCTTTCAAAGCTTATTCGTCTTCTTTCTACGCATATGGAAGCGAAAAGACGGTTTTGTGTTATTTGGGACTCATTACACATACTTTGCGATTTCTGGGTTAATGAGCATTAACACCACGGAACACGATCTGAAATAAGCGAAATCCAAATTTCTTCTTTCTATGTAGCTGGAACGCAAAACAACCTGTTTGGGGAGGTATAGGCTCATTACACTTCGCTTTGCTATTTGTGCTTGGAAAGAACAATGCAAACATTTTCGTCTGCTTTCTATTGACATGGAACCAAAACACCTATGCTTGATTACGGCTGTTAAGAAACATTTCACTGATATTTTTGGGTGAATGTGCATTCTAACCCCAAAAACACCAATTTGCAACAAAACCAATCAGAGCTTAATCGTCTTTTTAAGTGGATGGAACCCAAAACACCTTTTTGCTTTGGTTGGAGGTGATTCTGGTGCACACCCATAAAACCCCATGCGAATTGAAATAAGTCCTTTCAAAGCTTATTCATCTTCTTTCTACGCATACGGAAGCGAAAAGACGGTTTTGTGTTATTTGGGACTCATTACACATACTTTGCGATTTCTGCGTTAATGAGCATTAACACCACGGAACACGATCTGAAATAAGCGAAATCCAAAATTCTTCTTTCTATGTAGCTGGAACGCAAAACAACCAGTTTGGGGAAGTTTAGGCTCATTACACTTCGCTTTGCTATTTGTGGGTGGAAAGAACATGGAAAGAACAATGCAAACATTTTCGTCTGCTTTCTATTGACATGGAACCAAAACACCTATGCTTGATTACGGCTGTTAAGAAACATTTCACTCTGAGATTTTTGGGTGAATGTGCATTCTAACCAGAAAAACACCAATTTGCAACAAAACCAATCAGAGCTTTATCTTCTTTCATTTTAAGTGGATGGAACCCCAAACACCTTTTTGCTTTGGTTGGAGGTGATTCTGGTGCACACCCTTAAAACACCATGCGAATTGAAATAAGTCCTTTCAAAGCTTATTCGTCTTCTTTCTACGCATATGGAAGCGAAAAGACGGTTTTGTGTTATTTGGGACTCATTACACATACTTTGCGATTTCTGGGTTAATGAGCATTAACACCACGGAACACGATCTGAAATAAGCGAAATCCAAAATTCTTCTTTCTATGTAGCTGGAACGCAAAACAACCTGTTTGGGGAGGTATAGGCTCATTACACTTCGCTTTGCTATTTGTGCTTGGAAAGAACAATGCAAACATTTTCGTCTGCTTTCTATTGACATGGAACCAAAACACCTATGCTTGATTACGGCTGTTAAGAAACATTTCACTCTGAGATTTTTGGGTGAATGTGCATTCTAACCAGAAAAACACCAATTTGCAACAAAACCAATCAGAGCTTTATCTTCTTTCATTTTAAGTGGATGGAACCCCAAACACCTTTTTGCTTTGGTTGGAGGTGATTCTGGTGCACACCCTTAAAACACCATGCGAATTGAAATAAGTCCTTTCAAAGCTTATTCGTCTTCTTTCTACGCATATGGAAGCGAAAAGACGGTTTTGTGTTATTTGGGACTCATTACACATACTTTGCGATTTCTGGGTTAATGAGCATTAACACCACGGAACACGATTTGAAATAAACGAAATCCAAAATTCTTCTTTCTATGTAGCTGGAACGCAAAACTACCTGTTTGGAGAGGTATAGGCTCATTACACTTCGCTTTGCTATTTGTGCTTGGAAAGAACAATGCAAACATTTTCGTCTGCTTTCTATTGACATGGAACCAAAACACCTATGCTTGATTACGGCTGTTAAGAAACATTTCACTCTGAGATTTTTGGGTGAATGTGCATTCTAACCAGAAAAACACCAATTTGCAACAAAACCAATCAGAGCTTTATCTTCTTTCATTTTAAGTGGATGGAAGCCCAAACACCTTTTTGCTTTGGTTGGAGGTGATTCTGGTGCACACCCTTAAAACACCATGCGAATTGAAATAAGTCCTTTCAAAGCTTATTCGTCTTCTTTCTACGCATATGGAAGCGAAAAGACGGTTTTGTGTTATTTGGGACTCATTACACATACTTTGCGATTTCTTGGTTAATGAGCATTAACACCACGGAACACGATCTGAAATAAGCGAAATCCAAATTTCTTCTTTCTATGTAGCTGGAACGCAAAACAACCTGTTTGGGGAGGTATAGGCTCATTACACTTCGCTTTGCTATTTGTGCTTGGAAAGAACAATGCAAACATTTTCGTCTGCTTTCTATTGACATGGAACCAAAACACCTATGCTTGATTACGGCTGTTAAGAAACATTTCACTCTGAGATTTTTGAGTGAATGTGCATTCTAACCAGAAAAACACCAATTTGCAACAAAACCAATCAGAGCTTTATCTTCTTTCATTTTAAGTGGATGGAACCCCAAACACCTTTTTGCTTTGGTTGGAGGTGATTCTGGTGCACACCCATAAAACACCATGCGAATTGAAATAAGTCCTTTCAAAGCTTATTCGTCTTCTTTCTACGCATATGGAAGCGAAAAGACGGTTTTGTGTTATTTGGGACTCATTACACATACTTTGCGATTTCTGGGTTAATGAGCATTAACACCACGGAACACGATCTGAAAGAAGCGAAATCCAAAATTCTTCTTTCTATGTAGCTGGAACGCAAAACAACCAGTTTGGGGAAGTTTAGGCTCATTACACTTCGCTTTGCTATTTGTGGGTGGAAAGAACATGGAAAGAACAATCCAAACATTTTCGTCTGCTTTCTATTGACATGGAACCAAAACACCTATGCTTGATTACGGCTGTTAAGAAACATTTCACTGATATTTTTGGGTGAATGTGCATTCTAACCCCAAAAACACCAATTTGCAACAAAACCAATCAGAGCTTAATCGTCTTTCTTTTTAAGTGGATGGAACCCAAAACACCTTTTTGCTTTGGTTGGAGGTGATTCTGGTGCACACCCATAAAACCCCATGCGAATTGAAATAAGTCCTTTCAAAGCTTATTCGTCTTCTTTCTACGCATATGGAAGCGAAAAGACGGTTTTGTGTTATTTGGGACTCATTACACATACTTTGCGATTTCTGGGTTAATGAGCATTAACACCACGGAACACGATTTGAAATAAACGAAATCCAAAATTCTTCTTTCTATGTAGCTGGAACGCAAAACTACCTGTTTGGAGAGGTATAGGCTCATTACACTTCGCTTTGCTATTTGTGCTTGGAAAGAACAATGCAAACATTTTCGTCTGCTTTCTATTGACATGGAACCAAAACACCTATGCTTGATTACGGCTGTTAAGAAACATTTCACTCTGAGATTTTTGGGTGAATGTGCATTCTAACCAGAAAAACACCAATTTGCAACAAAACCAATCAGAGCTTTATCTTCTTTCATTTTAAGTGGATGGAACCCCAAACACCTTTTTGCTTTGGTTGGAGGTGATTCTGGTGCACACCCTTAAAACACCATGCGAATTGAAATAAGTCCTTTCAAAGCTTATTCGTCTTCTTTCTACGCATATGGAAGCGAAAAGACGGTTTTGTGTTATTTGGGACTCATTACACATACTTTGCGATTTCTGGGTTAATGAGCATTAACACCACGTGTCAGGGGTTCAGAAGGAGAGACACAGGAGGGGGAGCAAATGGAGAGTGAGGAGGAGGAGTACGAGGGGGGCGCAGGCAGTGACAGTGGCCAGAGTTATTCCACAAGCCTCTCTAGCGAATCGGAGGACTCACAGAAGGGAGCGCCGGTGGCCAGAGCAAGGGAGATTCCAAGGGAGAAACCTCAAGAGGGAGGGGCCAGCGGGGAGTCTCTGAACAGCAGCTGGAGATCAGGGCCAGCGTCTCCACCAGAGCGCAGTGGGGAGGGGGAGTCCCAGGAGTCGGGACCAGTGTCCTCACCACCAGAGGGAGGAGAGGAGTCAGGTTTGGCAACACCCACATCAGGAAGCGGGGAAACGGTCAGAAGGAAAGTCACCGGCTGGGCGCGCGCACCAAGTTCAAATGTACAGGAGCGCGGCACAGCGGGGAGCCCGGGAAGGGAGCCAGGTCCTAAAGCCCGCCGGAGGGAGGGGCAAGACTCAGGAGGCTCCGCGTCAGAGGAGTCCAGGAAGGAGGGAACCCCAGAGGGCAGAAGGACCCAACGCAGGAAAGAGCAGCGCAAGAGGTGGAGCCAGGCTAGAATCTTAAACTGGTGTGGGTGGAGCAGTGAGTCAGAGGGGACTTAGCCGGTCTAGCGTTAAGACGTGGGCCTGCGCGCCCAGAGCTTGGAAATGGAAACTAAACTTCAATAAAGACTTTTGTATATAATATCCACTGGGCGTTGGTCCTCTGTGAGCTGGGACCTAGCGGCAGTCCTGACAGTAAGTCCCCTCACCATTTTCACCAATTTTGCAACCTCGTGGAGTGCGGGAAAGCAGCGAGGGGTGAAGATTGGTGCTTCGCGAGCTCACGAAAAACAGGGAAATGACTACCGAAGAGAGGATAGCGAGTTTGCAAAACGCAGTGACGCAGTTGACTGCAGAAATTGCGGCTTCCAGAAAGAAAGAACAGGAAGCAGCTGCTGCCTGCCAGGATCTGCGAACCAGGTTAGAAGTGCTGAGTACACAGAGGCTACCAGCCACCAGACCAGAAGGGATTGGGCTGGGAAACAGAGGAGGGAGCCTGGTATCTCACTTCAATGGGGACCTGCAGGAGTATCCTAACTTCAGAGCAGATGTGATTTATACATTGCAGCTGCTTGACAAAGACTTTAAAAATGAGGGAGAGAAAGTGGGATTTATTATTTCGCATTTGCGGGGGGAGGCAAAATCGTGGCTGCGCAATCTATGGAGAGACAAGGATCCAGCCCTCCAAAATGCGGCTGCCTTCATTAAAGTGATGGATGCGTGTTTTTTATCTGAGATTGATGTGGATATCGCTAGGAGGGAGATTCACGGACTAAGACAAGGTAAAGCCACTGTGAGGCAATATCATGCACGTTTTTTCGGATTGGTGAATGTACTAGCCTGGGAGAAAGAATCGCCTGCCGTCAGAGACCTGTTCTGGGAGGGGTTGAGCGGAGCTGTGAAAGATGAGATCGCAAGGGGGGGAAGACCCCAAACCACCAAGGAAGTGGTGGAACGGGCACTCTCCATTGGGGTTCGGTTGGAAGGACGCCCTTGGGGCAGGGAGGAAGGGCATTTGGGACGCACGCCAGCGAAAGGACTGCCTCCCTTCCCCAAGGAGGCGGCGCGCGCTCGATCCATGCCTCCGCTGGGAGGGGGAGAGGAGCCGATGGAGATAGGTGGTGCTAAGGCTCACTCCACAGTCGGAGCCCTAACTCCGGGAGCAGTCAAGATGAAGCCTCCTAGAGGAACCAGGAAGTGCTACATCTGCGACAGTGCTCAGCATATGGCAAAAGAGTGTCCCCAGCGGTTTCACAAGCATACTGCAGCCGCAGCGACAGTAACAGACGCAATTCAGCAGAGGGAGTCGCAGCAGGAAAACTCCACTGTCTGGCTGGAGATGGCATCTCTGGGGACCAGCCAGACAAGTCAGTGAAGCAATCCCCAGGGATCTTACAGCCCACCGACCCCCTCCCACCCAAACCAGTAGTGCAGCTCACCGCATCCCTTCAGCTCCCCAATGGGCTACTGGTGGAAATTCCCATCACCGTAGACTCGGGGAGCAATGCAGATTTTATAGACATGCAGTTCCTCCAGCAACAT
This sequence comes from Podarcis gaigeae, assembly GCF_964106915.1. NCBI lineage: Eukaryota > Metazoa > Chordata > Lepidosauria > Squamata > Lacertidae > Podarcis > Podarcis gaigeae. The sequence continues at coordinate 197,131 of NW_028153296.1, read as the reverse complement.
GGCATAGCCCTTCTGCCAGCGGCGGTACCTCTGAAAGTCGTCACAGTGGACGGCAGGGAGCTACTGGGAGGGCAAGTGCTACAGCAGACGCCGCCAATGGTGATGCGCATTGGAAACCACCGTGAGGTCATCAGCTTCAACGTCACCCGCCTGTCAGACACGCCCATAGTGTTGGGAATGAGTTGGCTGGATAGGCACAGCCCGGCATTAGCTTGGTACCAGCGGCAACTGACCTTCGGCTCCTCTTACTGCGCAGAACACTGCATCCTGGCGGACTTGGAAGATGAGGGGCACGAGGATGGACCACAGCTGAACTTGGGCATGTTGCAAGCGGTGCCTAACAAATACAAGGAGTTTTTGGAGGTCTTCTGCGAGAAAGAGGCGGATAAGCTGCCACCCCACAGACCCTACGACTGCAAGATCGACCTCCTGCCCGGGGCGACGCTCCCGACGGGGAAACTGTACTCCATGTCTGAGGATGAATTGCAAGAGCTCAGGGAGTTCATAGATCACAACCTGAAGCGGGGATTCATCCGGGAGTCCAAGGCGGCAGGAGGCAGTCCCGTGTTCTTTGTAAAGAAGCGGGACACGCCCCAAAAGAGGCTGGTCGTTGATTTCCGCTTCTTGAACCTCAAGACCAAGCCCTCAGCATTCCCTATGCCCAAGATCGATGACCTGCTGGCGACGGTGAGGAAGGGTCGCATCTTTACCAAGTTGGATCTGCGCGGAGCGTACAATCTCATTCGCGTACGGGAAGGCGACGAGTGGAAAACAACCATGTTTACGCCGCTGGGCACTTATGAATACAGAGTTATGCCTTTTGGATTAAAAAATGGTTCCCACTGCTTTCAAGCCTTCATGCATCATGTCTTGGCGGGTCTCCTCTACAAGAAGTGCGTCTGCTTCCTGGATGACATCCTAATCTTCTCGGAATCGCCGGAGGCTCACGAGAGAGATGTTAGGGAAGTTCTGCAGAGGCTGCGGGAGCACAGGCTGTACGCCAAGCTGGAGAAGTGCCAGTTCGACAAGACGGAGGTGGATTTCTTGGGCTACAAACTGTCCGACAAGGGACTGGCTATGGACGGTGCCAAGGTACGTGCAGTACTGGATTGGAAGAGCCCACGCAATAGGAAGGAAGTACAGAGGTTTGTCGGTTTTGCCAACTTTTATCGCAAGTTCATCAAGGGTTTCGCCATGCAGACAGCGGCCATCACCGACACCCTCAGTTCCAAGAAGAAGAGGTTCATCTGGACGGAGCAGGCAGAGCAGTCCTTTCAGAAGCTCAAGCAGCTCTTCGCTTCCGAAGAGAACCTACTGCACGTAAATCCCAGCAGGCCCATGAGAGTGGAGACGGACGCCTCAGACAGGGCCGTGGGAGCCGTTCTGTTGCAGCAAGACCACCAGGGGGACTGGAGGCCGTGCGCTTTCTACTCCAGAAAACTCAGCAAAGCGGAGCAGAACTACACCATTTGGGACAGGGAGTTGCTGGCCATACATGCAGCCTTCAAGGCGTGGCGGCACTTCCTCGTCGGAGCCAAGCACACGGTGCAGGTCCGCACAGACCATAAGAACTTGGAGTACTGGCGCACGGCGAGGTTCCTGAACCAGCGACACATCCGCTGGGCGGAGTTCTTTGCAGATTTCGACTTCAGAATTGAGTACATCCCAGGAAACAGCAACGTCTTGGCGGACGCGCTGTCCAGAAAACCGCAGTATCTGGAGGCAGAGGCACCGGCGGCGGCCAAGCACATTTTCACACCACAGGCGTGGGCATGCGCGTCAGCCACGGTGGACCTGGACGCGGTGCGCCGCGCGCTGCGAACAGACTCGTTCGCCCGAGCCAAGATGGAGGAGGTGTGCAGTGGCAAGGCGAGGGGCGACGAATTCCAAGTGCGAGACGGCCTGCTCCTACGCAAGGGAGTCCTCTACGTACCAGGAGACAGCCTCCGCGCGAAGGTCCTGCAACAGCTGCACGACGCGCCCAGCGCGGGGCACTTCGGCAAGGAGAAGACGGTGGACTTAGTAGCCAGAGACTTTTGGTGGCCTAAGATGCGGGGGGATGTCGCGGACTATGTCAATAGGTGCGACACCTGCCAAAGGGCTAAGCCTGTGCACCAGCCGCCGGCGGGCCTGTTGGAACCGCTACAGACACCGTTCGTACCGTGGGAGAGGGTAGCCCTGGACTTTGTCACAGATCTACCCAGCTCAAGGGGCAAGACGGCAGTGCTCGTGGTAGTGGACCTGTTCACCAAGATGGCCCACTTCATTCCGTGCGCGAAGGTGGCCACGGCCGAGCAGACCGCTAAGATGTTCATAGACCACGTGTTCAAGGTGCACGGCCTACCACGGTCTATTTTGTCCGACCGGGGGCGCCAGTTCATCTCCAACTTCTGGCAAAAGCTGATGGGATTCCTGAACGTCAAGGTCAGCCTGGCGTCGGCGAGACACCCGCAAACTAACGGGCAGGCGGAAAGGGTCAACGCCATCATGCAGCAGTACCTGAGATGCTACGCGAACCAGCAGCCATCGACCTGGGTGGACTATCTACCGTTGGCCGAGTTTGCCTACAACAACACGAAGCACGGGTCCACGGGGGTGACCCCATTTTTTGCCAACTACGGGAGGCATCCCAGAACCTTCCCGGGTCTGGACACAGTGCGGGAGGGGGAGCCACAGGGAGCAGAGGAAGTGGCAGCGGAGTTGCAGGAGATCCACGAGCAGCTCAGGAGGCAGTTAGAGTTGGCAAAACAGGCTTACAAAGTGCAGGCAGATCGACACAGGAGGGTTGGGGAGGACATCCAGGTGGGAGACTGGGTCTGGTTGGCAGCACAAGCAGTTCCAGCCAGATCGTTAGCCAAGAAGAAACTAGGGCACAAGCAGCTAGGGCCTTACCAAGTAGAGGCGCAGATCAACCCAGTGGCCTTCCGGTTGACACTCCCGGAGGGTTCCAGAATGCACCCGGTCTTTCATAGATCAGTGCTCACGCCCTACAGAGAGCCCCACAGGTTTCAAGCACCGGGGAAGGCGCCAGACCCGCTCAGAGAAGCGCCCAAAAAAGGGGGGTCGCCGAAAGGGGAGCCACTTAATGAAGCCACTGAGATTTTAGACTCAAGGTGGGGGGAGGACGGGATTGAATATCTTCTCGCCACGGAGGACACCCCGGCCAGCGCCAACAGGTGGGTGCCGGATTACGCAGTGGAAGAGCAGTTGCTCAAGGAAGAATTCCACACACTTTTCCCGCACAAGCCTATGCCGGCGGGCTTTTTCGAGGATTGTTTGTTCACACCCACACTCTCGGCCAGCACTTTCCGGGGTTTCTCGTCAGCTGAGGACTCGGCTCCGGAAGGCAGCTCTCCGGAGGGATCACTTTCAGGTTTTGGCACGGGGGGATCTTATTGGTGGGAGGACCAACCCGAAGTGGGCTGGCCCAGAGACATGCCGAAGGGGCCCTGGGAGGTGGACCCCCATCACACAACAGGGGGAGGAGGGCTCTTGGGTGATTTGGGGTCGAGCGCAGATTTCGAGCACACCGCGCAGGAGATGGAAGCGGAGGAGGTCGTCGTCGACGAGCCCATGGGGGACTTCCCGGACTTATCTCGATGGTTGCAAGCCTCAGGGGACGAGCTGTATCCTGGACTCACCCCTACAACAATGGAGCACCCGGAACCCGCACCGGAAGAGGGGGAGGGGGGAAGGGGGGGCTTCGAGGGGGGGATGGATGTCAGGGGTTCAGAAGGAGAGACACAGGAGGGGGAGCAAATGGAGAGTGAGGAGGAGGAGTACGAGGGGGGCGCAGGCAGTGACAGTGGCCAGAGTTATTCCACAAGCCTCTCTAGCGAATCGGAGGACTCACAGAAGGGAGCGCCGGTGGCCAGAGCAAGGGAGATTCCAAGGGAGAAACCTCAAGAGGGAGGGGCCAGCGGGGAGTCTCTGAACAGCAGCTGGAGATCAGGGCCAGCGTCTCCACCAGAGCGCAGTGGGGAGGGGGAGTCCCAGGAGTCGGGACCAGTGTCCTCACCACCAGAGGGAGGAGAGGAGTCAGGTTTGGCAACACCCACATCAGGAAGCGGGGAAACGGTCAGAAGGAAAGTCACCGGCTGGGCGCGCGCACCAAGTTCAAATGTACAGGAGCGCGGCACAGCGGGGAGCCCGGGAAGGGAGCCAGGTCCTAAAGCCCGCCGGAGGGAGGGGCAAGACTCAGGAGGCTCCGCGTCAGAGGAGTCCAGGAAGGAGGGAACCCCAGAGGGCAGAAGGACCCAACGCAGGAAAGAGCAGCGCAAGAGGTGGAGCCAGGCTAGAATCTTAAACTGGTGTGGGTGGAGCAGTGAGTCAGAGGGGACTTAGCCGGTCTAGCGTTAAGACGTGGGCCTGCGCGCCCAGAGCTTGGAAATGGAAACTAAACTTCAATAAAGACTTTTGTATATAATATCCACTGGGCGTTGGTCCTCTGTGAGCTGGGACCTAGCGGCAGTCCTGACACCACGGAACACGATCTGAAATAAGCGAAATCCAAATTTCTTCTTTCTATGTAGCTGGAACGCAAAACAACCTGTTTGGGGAGGTATAGGCTCATTACACTTCGCTTTGCTATTTGTGCTTGGAAAGAACAATGCAAACATTTTCGTCTGCTTTCTATTGACATGGAACCAAAACACCTATGCTTGATTACGGCTGTTAAGAAACATTTCACTGATATTTTTGGGTGAATGTGCATTCTAACCCCAAAAACACCAATTTGCAACAAAACCAATCAGAGCTTAATCGTCTTTTTAAGTGGATGGAACCCAAAACACCTTTTTGCTTTGGTTGGAGGTGATTCTGGTGCACACCCATAAAACCCCATGCGAATTGAAATAAGTCCTTTCAAAGCTTATTCATCTTCTTTCTACGCATATGGAAGCGAAAAGACGGTTTTGTGTTATTTGGGACTCATTACACATACTTTGCGATTTCTGGGTTAATGAGCATTAACACCACGGAACACGATCTGAAATAAGCGAAATCCAAAATTCTTCTTTCTATGTAGCTGGAACGCAAAACAACCAGTTTGGGGAAGTCTAGGCTCATTACACTTCGCTTTGCTATTTGTGGGTGGAAAGAACATGGAAAGAACAATGCAAACATTTTCGTCTGCTTTCTATTGACATGGAACCAAAACACCTATGCTTGATTACGGCTGTTAAGAAACATTTCACTCTGAGATTTTTGGGTGAATGTGCATTCTAACCAGAAAAACACCAATTTGCAACAAAACCAATCAGAGCTTTATCTTCTTTCATTTTAAGTGGATGGAACCCCAAACACCTTTTTGCTTTGGTTGGAGGTGATTCTGGTGCACACCCTTAAAACACCATGCGAATTGAAATAAGTCCTTTCAAAGCTTATTCGTCTTCTTTCTACGCATATGGAAGCGAAAAGACGGTTTTGTGTTATTTGGGACTCATTACACATACTTTGCGATTTCTGGGTTAATGAGCATTAACACCACGGAACACGATTTGAAATAAACGAAATCCAAAATTCTTCTTTCTATGTAGCTGGAACGCAAAACTACCTGTTTGGAGAGGTATAGGCTCATTACACTTCGCTTTGCTATTTGTGCTTGGAAAGAACAATGCAAACATTTTCGTCTGCTTTCTATTGACATGGAACCAAAACACCTATGCTTGATTACGGCTGTTAAGAAACATTTCACTCTGCGATTTTTGGGTGAATGTGCATTCTAACCAGAAAAACACCAATTTGCAAAAAACCAATCAGAGCTTTATCTTCTTTCATTTTAAGTGGATGGAACCCCAAACACCTTTTTGCTTTGGTTGGAGGTGATTCTGGTGCACACCCTTAAAACACCATGCGAATTGAAATAAGTCCTTTCAAAGCTTATTCGTCTTCTTTCTACGCATATGGAAGCGAAAAGACGGTTTTGTGTTATTTGGGACTCATTACACATACTTTGCGATTTCTGGGTTCATGAGCATTAACACCACGGAACACGATCTGAAATAAGCGAAATCCAAATTTCTTCTTTCTATGTAGCTGGAACGCAAAACAACCTGTTTGGGGAGGTATAGGCTCATTACACTTCGCTTTGCGATTTGTGCTTGGAAAGAACAATGCAAACATTTTCGTCTGCTTTCTATTGACATGGAACCAAAACACCTATGCTTGATTACGGCTGTTAAGAAACATTTCACTCTGAGATTTTTGAGTGAATGTGCATTCTAACCAGAAAAACACCAATTTGCAACAAAACCAATCAGAGCTTTATCTTCTTTCATTTTAAGTGGATGGAACCCCAAACACCTTTTTGCTTTGGTTGGAGGTGATTCTGGTGCACACCCATAAAACACCATGCGAATTGAAATAAGTCCTTTCAAAGCTTATTCGTCTTCTTTCTACGCATATGGAAGCGAAAAGACGGTTTTGTGTTATTTGGGACTCATTACACATACTTTGCGATTTCTGGGTTAATGAGCATTAACACCACGGAACACGATCTGAAAGAAGCGAAATCCAAAATTCTTCTTTCTATGTAGCTGGAACGCAAAACAACCAGTTTGGGGAAGTTTAGGCTCATTACACTTCGCTTTGCTATTTGTGGGTGGAAAGAACATGGAAAGAACAATCCAAACATTTTCGTCTGCTTTCTATTGACATGGAACCAAAACACCTATGCTTGATTACGGCTGTTAAGAAACATTTCACTCTGAGATTTTTGGGTGAATGTGCATTCTAACCAGAAAAACACCAATTTGCAACAAAACCAATCAGAGCTTTATCTTCTTTCATTTTAAGTGGATGGAACCCCAAACATCTTTTTGCTTTGGTTGGAGGTGATTCTGGTGCACACCCATAAAACACCATGCGAATTGAAATAAGTCCTATCAAAGCTTATTCGTCTTCTTTCTACGCATACGGAAGCGAAAAGACGGTTTTGTGTTATTTGGGACTCATTACACATACTTTGCGATTTCTGGGTTAATGAGCAATAACACCACGGAACACGATTTGAAATAAGCGAAATCCAAAATTCTTCGCTTTGCTATTTGTGCTTGGAAAGAACATGGAAAGAACAATGCAAACATTTTCGTCTGCTTTCTATTGACATGGAACCAAAACACCTATGCTTGATTACGGCTGTTAAGAAACATTTCACTCTGCGATTTTTGGGTGAATGTGCATTCTAACCAGAAAAACACCAATTTGCAACAAAACCAATCAGAGCTTTATCTTCTTTCATTTTAAGTGGATGGAACCCCAAACACCTTTTTGCTTTGGTTGGAGGTGATTCTGGTGCACACCCTTAAAACACCATGCGAATTGAAATAAGTCCTTTCAAAGCTTATTCGTCTTCTTTCTACGCATATGGAAGCGAAAAGACGGTTTTGTGTTATTTGGGACTCATTACACATACTTTGCGATTTCTGGGTTAATGAGCATTAACACCACGGAACACGATCTGAAAGAAGCGAAATCCAAAATTCTTCTTTCTATGTAGCTGGAACGCAAAACAACCAGTTTGGGGAAGTTTAGGCTCATTACACTTCGCTTTGCTATTTGTGGGTGGAAAGAACATGGAAAGAACAATCCAAACATTTTCGTCTGCTTTCTATTGACATGGAACCAAAACACCTATGCTTGATTACGGCTGTTAAGAAACATTTCACTCTGAAATTTTTGAGTGAATGTGCATTCTAACCAGAAAAACACCAATTTGCAACAAAACCAATCAGAGCTTTATCTTCTTTCATTTTAAGTGGATGGAACCCCAAACACCTTTTTGCTTTGGTTGGAGGTGATTCTGGTGCACACCCATAAAACACCATGCGAATTGAAATAAGTCCTATCAAAGCTTATTCGTCTTCTTTCTACGCATACGGAAGCGAAAAGACGGTTTTGTGTTATTTGGGACTCATTACACATACTTTGCGATTTCTGCGTTAATGAGCAATAACACCACGGAACACGATTTGAAATAAGCGAAATCCAAAATTCTTCGCTTTGCTATTTGTGCTTGGAAAGAACATGGAAAGAACAATGCAAACATTTTCGTCTGCTTTCTATTGACATGGAACCAAAACACCTATGCTTGATTACGGCTGTTAAGAAACATTTCACTCTGCGATTTTTGGGTGATGTGCATTCTAACCAGAAAAACACCAATTTGCAACAAAACCAATCAGAGCTTTATCTTCTTTCATTTTAAGTGGATGGAACCCCAAACACCTTTTTGCTTTGGTTGGAGGTGATTCTGGTGCACACCCTTAAAACACCATGCGAATTGAAATAAGTCCTTTCAAAGCTTATTCGTCTTCTTTCTACGCATATGGAAGCGAAAAGACGGTTTTGTGTTATTTGGGACTCATTACACATACTTTGCGATTTCTGGGTTAATGAGCATTAACACCACGGAACACGATTTGAAATAAACGAAATCCAAAATTCTTCTTTCTATGTAGCTGGAACGCAAAACTACCTGTTTGGAGAGGTATAGGCTCATTACACTTCGCTTTGCTATTTGTGCTTGGAAAGAACAATGCAAACATTTTCGTCTGCTTTCTATTGACATGGAACCAAAACACCTATGCTTGATTACGGCTGTTAAGAAACATTTCACTCTGCGATTTTTGGGTGAATGTGCATTCTAACCAGAAAAACACCAATTTGCAACAAAACCAATCAGAGCTTTATCTTCTTTCATTTTAAGTGGATGGAACCCCAAACACCTTTTTGCTTTGGTTGGAGGTGATTCTGGTGCACACCCTTAAAACACCATGCGAATTGAAATAAGTCCTTTCAAAGCTTATTCGTCTTCTTTCTACGCATATGGAAGCGAAAAGACGGTTTTGTGTTATTTGGGACTCATTACACATACTTTGCGATTTCTGGGTTAATGAGCATTAACACCAAGGAACACGATCTGAAATAAGCGAAATCCAAATTTCTTCTTTCTATGTAGCTGGAACGCAAAACAACCTGTTTGGGGAGGTATAGGCTCATTACACTTCGCTTTGCTATTTGTGCTTGGAAAGAACAATGCAAACATTTTCGTCTGCTTTCTATTGACATGGAACCAAAACACCTATGCTTGATTACGGCTGTTAAGAAACATTTCACTCTGAGATTTTTGAGTGAATGTGCATTCTAACCAGAAAAACACCAATTTGCAACAAAACCAATCAGAGCTTTATCTTCTTTCATTTTAAGTGGATGGAACCCCAAACACCTTTTTGCTTTGGTTGGAGGTGATTCTGGTGCACACCCATAAAACACCATGCGAATTGAAATAAGTCCTTTCAAAGCTTATTCGTCTTCTTTCTACGCATATGGAAGCGAAAAGACGGTTTTGTGTTATTTGGGACTCATTACACATACTTTGCGATTTCTGGGTTAATGAGCATTAACACCACGGAACACGATCTGAAAGAAGCGAAATCCAAAATTCTTCTTTCTATGTAGCTGGAACGCAAAACAACCAGTTTGGGGAAGTTTAGGCTCATTACACTTCGCTTTGCTATTTGTGGGTGGAAAGAACATGGAAAGAACAATCCAAACATTTTCGTCTGCTTTCTATTGACATGGAACCAAAACACCTATGCTTGATTACGGCTGTTAAGAAACATTTCACTCTGAGTTTTTTGGGTGAATGTGCATTCTAACCAGAAAAACACCAATTTGCAACAAAACCAATCAGAGCTTTATCTTCTTTCATTTTAAGTGGATGGAACCCCAAACATCTTTTTGCTTTGGTTGGAGGTGATTCTGGTGCACACCCATAAAACACCATGCGAATTGAAATAAGTCCTATCAAAGCTTATTCGTCTTCTTTCTACGCATACGGAAGCGAAAAGACGGTTTTGTGTTATTTGGGACTCATTACACATACTTTGCGATTTCTGGGTTAATGAGCAATAACACCACGGAACACGATTTGAAATAAGCGAAATCCAAAATTCTTCGCTTTGCTATTTGTGCTTGGAAAGAACATGGAAAGAACAATGCAAACATTTTCGTCTGCTTTCTATTGACATGGAACCAAAACACCTATGCTTGATTACGGCTGTTAAGAAACATTTCACTCTGCGATTTTTGGGTGAATGTGCATTCTAACCAGAAAAACACCAATTTGCAACAAAACCAATCAGAGCTTTATCTTCTTTCATTTTAAGTGGATGGAACCCCAAACACCTTTTTGCTTTGGTTGGAGGTGATTCTGGTGCACACCCTTAAAACACCATGCGAATTGAAATAAGTCCTTTCAAAGCTTATTCGTCTTCTTTCTACGCATATGGAAGCGAAAAGACGGTTTTGTGTTATTTGGGACTCATTACACATACTTTGCGATTTCTGGGTTAATGAGCATTAACACCACGGAACACGATCTGAAATAAGCGAAATCCAAATTTCTTCTTTCTATGTAGCTGGAACGCAAAACAACCTGTTTGGGGAGGTATAGGCTCATTACACTTCGCTTTGCTATTTGTGCTTGGAAAGAACAATGCAAACATTTTCGTCTGCTTTCTATTGACATGGAACCAAAACACCTATGCTTGATTACGGCTGTTAAGAAACATTTCACTCTGAGATTTTTGAGTGAATGTGCATTCTAACCAGAAAAACACCAATTTGCAACAAAACCAATCAGAGCTTTATCTTCTTTCATTTTAAGTGGATGGAACCCCAAACACCTTTTTGCTTTGGTTGGAGGTGATTCTGGTGCACACCCATAAAACACCATGCGAATTGAAATAAGTCCTTTCAAAGCTTATTCGTCTTCTTTCTACGCATATGGAAGCGAAAAGACGGTTTTGTGTTATTTGGGACTCATTACACATACTTTGCGATTTCTGGGTTAATGAGCATTAACACCACGGAACACGATCTGAAAGAAGCGAAATCCAAAATTCTTCTTTCTATGTAGCTGGAACGCAAAACAACCAGTTTGGGGAAGTTTAGGCTCATTACACTTCGCTTTGCTATTTGTGGGTGGAAAGAACATGGAAAGAACAATCCAAACATTTTCGTCTGCTTTCTATTGACATGGAACCAAAACACCTATGCTTGATTACGGCTGTTAAGAAACATTTCACTCTGAGATTTTTGGGTGAATGTGCATTCTAACCAGAAAAACACCAATTTGCAACAAAACCAATCAGAGCTTTATCTTCTTTCATTTTAAGTGGATGGAACCCCAAACACCTTTTTGCTTTGGTTGGAGGTGATTCTGGTGCACACCCATAAAACACCATGCGAATTGAAATAAGTCCTATCAAAGCTTATTCGTCTTCTTTCTACGCATACGGAAGCGAAAAGACGGTTTTGTGTTATTTGGGACTCATTACACATACTTTGCGATTTCTGCGTTAATGAGCAATAACACCACGGAACACGATTTGAAATAAGCGAAATCCAAAATTCTTCGCTTTGCTATTTGTGCTTGGAAAGAGCATGGAAAGAACAATGCAAACATTTTCGTCTGCTTTCTATTGACATGGAACCAAAACACCTATGCTTGATTACGGCTGTTAAGAAACATTTCTGTCAGGGGTTCAGAAGGAGAGACACAGGAGGGGGAGCAAATGGAGAGTGAGGAGGAGGAGTACGAGGGGGGCGCAGGCAGTGACAGTGGCCAGAGTTATTCCACAAGCCTCTCTAGCGAATCGGAGGACTCACAGAAGGGAGCGCCGGTGGCCAGAGCAAGGGAGATTCCAAGGGAGAAACCTCAAGAGGGAGGAGCCAGCGGGGAGTCTCTGAACAGCAGCTGGAGATCAGGGCCAGCGTCTCCACCAGAGCGCAGTGGGGAGGGGGAGTCCCAGGAGTCGGGACCAGTGTCCTCACCACCAGAGGGAGGAGAGGAGTCAGGTTTGGCAACACCCACATCAGGAAGCGGGGAAACGGTCAGAAGGAAAGTCACCGGCCGGGCGCGCGCGCCAAGTTCAAATGTACAGGAGCGCGGCACAGCGGGGAGCCCGGGAAGGGAGCCAGGTCCTAAAGCCCGCCGGAGGGAGGGGCAAGACTCAGGAGGCTCCGCGTCAGAGGAGTCCAGGAAGGAGGGAACCCCAGAGGGCAGAAGGACCCAACGCAGGAAAGAGCAGCGCAAGAGGTGGAGCCAGGCTAGAATCTTAAACTGGTGTGGGTGGAGCAGTGAGTCAGAGGGGACTTAGCCGGTCTAGCGTTAAGACGTGGGCCTGCGCGCCCAGAGCTTGGAAATGGAAACTAAACTTCAATAAAGACTTTTGTATATAATATCCACTGGGCGTTGGTCCTCTGTGAGCTGGGACCTAGCGGCAGTCCTGACAGTAAGTCCCCTCTCAATTTTCACCAATTTTGCAACCTCGTGGAGTGCGGGAAAGCAGCGAGGGGTGAAGATTGGTGCTTCGCGAGCTCACGAAAAACAGGGAAATGACTACCGAAGAGAGGATAGCGAGTTTGCAAAACGCAGTGACGCAGTTGACTGCAGAAATTGCGGCTTCCAGAAAGAAAGAACAGGAAGCAGCTGCTGCCTGCCAGGATCTGCGAACCAGGTTAGAAGTGCTAACTACACAGAGGCTACCAGCCACCAGACCAGAAGGGATTGGGCTGGGAAACAGAGGAGGGAGCCTGGTATCTCACTTCAATGGGGACCTGCAGGAGTATCCTAACTTCAGAGCAGATGTGATTTATACATTGCAGCTGCTTGACAAAGACTTTAAAAATGAGGGAGAGAAAGTGGGATTTATTATTTCGCATTTGCGGGGGGAGGCAAAATCGTGGCTGCGCAATCTATGGAGAGACAAGGATCCAGCCCTCCAAAATGCGGCTGCATTCATTAAAGTGATGGATGCGTGTTTTTTATCTGAGATTGATGTGGATATCGCTAGGAGGGAGATTCACGGACTAAGACAAGGTAAAGCCACTGTGAGGCAATATCATGCACGTTTTTTCGGATTGGTGAATGTACTAGCCTGGGAGAAAGAATCGCCTGCCGTCAGAGACCTGTTCTGGGAGGGGTTGAGCGGAGCTGTGAAAGATGAGATCGCAAGGGGGGGAAGACCCCAAACCACCAAGGAAGTGGTGGAACGGGCACTCTCCATTGGGGTTCGGTTGGAAGGACGCCCTTGGGGCAGGGAGGAAGGGCATTTGGGACGCACGCCAGCGAAAGGACTGCCTCCCTTCCCCAAGGAGGCGGCGCGCGCTCGATCCATGCCTCCGCTGGGAGGGGGAGAGGAGCCGATGGAGATAGGTGGTGCTAAGGCTCACTCCACAGTCGGAGCCCTAACTCCGGGAGCAGTCAAGATGAAGCCTCCTAGAGGAACCAGGAAGTGCTACATCTGCGACAGTGCTCAGCATATGGCAAAAGAGTGTCCCCAGCGGTTTCACAAGCATACTGCAGCCGCAGCGACAGTAACAGACGCAATTCAGCAGAGGGAGTCGCAGCAGGAAAACTCCACTGTCTGGCTGGAGAGGGCATCTCTGGGGACCAGCCAGACAAGTCAGTGAAGCAATCCCCAGGGATCTTACAGCCCACCGACCCCCTCCCACCCAAACCAGTAGTGCAGCTCACCGCATCCCTTCAGCTCCCCAATGGGCTACTGGTGGAAATTCCCATCACCGTAGACTCGGGGAGCAATGCAGATTTTATAGACATGCAGTTCCTCCAGCAACATGGCATAGCCCTTCTGCCAGCGGCGGTACCTCTGAAAGTCGTCACAGTGGACGGCAGGGAGCTACTGGGAGGGCAAGTGCTACAGCAGACGCCGCCAATGGTGATGCGCATTGGAAACCACCGTGAGGTCATCAGCTTCAACGTCACCCGCCTGTCAGACACGCCCATAGTGTTGGGAATGAGTTGGCTGGATAGGCACAGCCCGGCATTAGCTTGGTACCAGCGGCAACTGACCTTCGGCTCCTCTTACTGCGCAGAACACTGCATCCTGGCGGACTTGGAAGATGAGGGGCACGAGGATGGACCACAGCTGAACTTGGGCATGTTGCAAGCAGTGCCTAACAAATACAAGGAGTTTTTGGAGGTCTTCTGCGAGAAAGAGGCGGATAAGCTGCCACCCCACAGACCCTACGACTGCAAGATCGACCTCCTGCCCGGGGCGACGCTCCCGACGGGGAAACTGTACTCCATGTCTGAGGATGAATTGCAAGAGCTCAGGGAGTTCATAGATCACAACCTGAAGCGGGGATTCATCCGGGAGTCCAAGGCGGCAGGAGGCAGTCCCGTGTTCTTTGTAAAGAAGCGGGACACGCCCCAAAAGAGGCTGGTCGTTGATTTCCGCTTCTTGAACCTCAAGACCAAGCCCTCAGCATTCCCTATGCCCAAGATCGATGACCTGCTGGCGACGGTGAGGAAGGGTCGCATCTTTACCAAGTTGGATCTGCGCGGAGCGTACAATCTCATTCGCGTACGGGAAGGCGACGAGTGGAAAACAACCATGTTTACGCCGCTGGGCACTTATGAATACAGAGTTATGCCTTTTGGATTAAAAAATGGTTCCCACTGCTTTCAAGCCTTCATGCATCATGTCTTGGCGGGTCTCCTCTACAAGAAGTGCGTCTGCTTCCTGGATGACATCCTAATCTTCTCGGAATCGCCGGAGGCTCACGAGAGAGATGTTAGGGAAGTTCTGCAGAGGCTGCGGGAGCACAGGCTGTACGCCAAGCTGGAGAAGTGCCAGTTCGACAAGACGGAGGTGGATTTCTTGGGCTACAAACTGTCCGACAAGGGACTGGCTATGGACGGTGCCAAGGTACGTGCAGTACTGGATTGGAAGAGCCCACGCAATAGGAAGGAAGTACAGAGGTTTGTCGGTTTTGCCAACTTTTATCGCAAGTTCATCAAGGGTTTCGCCATGCAGACAGCGGCCATCACCGACACCCTCAGTTCCAAGAAGAAGAGGTTCATCTGGACGGAGCAGGCAGAGCAGTCCTTTCAGAAGCTCAAGCAGCTCTTCGCTTCCGAAGAGAACCTACTGCACGTAAATCCCAGCAGGCCCATGAGAGTGGAGACGGACGCCTCAGACAGGGCCGTGGGAGCCGTTCTGTTGCAGCAAGACCACCAGGGGGACTGGAGGCCGTGCGCTTTCTACTCCAGAAAACTCAGCAAAGCGGAGCAGAACTACACCATTTGGGACAGGGAGTTGCTGGCCATACATGCAGCCTTCAAGGCGTGGCGGCACTTCCTCGTCGGAGCCAAGCACACGGTGCAGGTCCGCACAGACCATAAGAACTTGGAGTACTGGCGCACGGCGAGGTTCCTGAACCAGCGACACATCCGCTGGGCGGAGTTCTTTGCAGATTTCGACTTCAGAATTGAGTACATCCCAGGAAACAGCAACGTCTTGGCGGACGCGCTGTCCAGAAAACCGCAGTATCTGGAGGCAGAGGCACCGGCGGCGGCCAAGCACATTTTCACACCACAGGCGTGGGCATGCGCGTCAGCCACGGTGGACCTGGACGCGGTGCGCCGCGCGCTGCGAACAGACTCGTTCGCCCGAGCCAAGATGGAGGAGGTGTGCAGTGGCAAGGCGAGGGGCGACGAATTCCAAGTGCGAGACGGCCTGCTCCTACGCAAGGGAGTCCTCTACGTACCAGGAGACAGCCTCCGCGCGAAGGTCCTGCAACAGCTGCACGACGCGCCCAGCGCGGGGCACTTCGGCAAGGAGAAGACGGTGGACTTAGTAGCCAGAGACTTTTGGTGGCCTAAGATGCGGGGGGATGTCGCGGACTATGTCAATAGGTGCGACACCTGCCAAAGGGCTAAGCCTGTGCACCAGCCGCCGGCGGGCCTGTTGGAACCGCTACAGACACCGTTCGTACCGTGGGAGAGGGTAGCCCTGGACTTTGTCACAGATCTACCCAGCTCAAGGGGCAAGACGGCAGTGCTCGTGGTAGTGGACCTGTTCACCAAGATGGCCCACTTCATTCCGTGCGCGAAGGTGGCCACGGCCGAGCAGACCGCTAAGATGTTCATAGACCACGTGTTCAAGGTGCACGGCCTACCACGGTCTATTTTGTCCGACCGGGGGCGCCAGTTCATCTCCAACTTCTGGCAAAAGCTGATGGGATTCCTGAACGTCAAGGTCAGCCTGGCGTCGGCGAGACACCCGCAAACTAACGGGCAGGCGGAAAGGGTCAACGCCATCATGCAGCAGTACCTGAGATGCTACGCGAACCAGCAGCCATCGACCTGGGTGGACTATCTACCGTTGGCCGAGTTTGCCTACAACAACACGAAGCACGGGTCCACGGGGGTGACCCCATTTTTTGCCAACTACGGGAGGCATCCCAGAACCTTCCCGGGTCTGGACACAGTGCGGGAGGGGGAGCCACAGGGAGCAGAGGAAGTGGCAGCGGAGTTGCAGGAGATCCACGAGCAGCTCAGGAGGCAGTTAGAGTTGGCAAAACAGGCTTACAAAGTGCAGGCAGATCGACACAGGAGGGTTGGGGAGGACATCCAGGTGGGAGACTGGGTCTGGTTGGCAGCACAAGCAGTTCCAGCCAGATCGTTAGCCAAGAAGAAACTAGGGCACAAGCAGCTAGGGCCTTACCAAGTAGAGGCGCAGATCAACCCAGTGGCCTTCCGGTTGACACTCCCGGAGGGTTCCAGAATGCACCCGGTCTTTCATAGATCAGTGCTCACGCCCTACAGAGAGCCCCACAGGTTTCAAGCACCGGGGAAGGCGCCAGACCCGCTCAGAGAAGCGCCCAAAAAAGGGGGGTCGCCGAAAGGGGAGCCACTTAATGAAGCCACTGAGATTTTAGACTCAAGGTGGGGGGAGGACGGGATTGAATATCTTCTCGCCACGGAGGACACCCCGGCCAGCGCCAACAGGTGGGTGCCGGATTACGCAGTGGAAGAGCAGTTGCTCAAGGAAGAATTCCACACACTTTTCCCGCACAAGCCTATGCCGGCGGGCTTTTTCGAGGATTGTTTGTTCACACCCACACTCTCGGCCAGCACTTTCCGGGGTTTCTCGTCAGCTGAGGACTCGGCTCCGGGAGGCAGCTCTCCGGAGGGATCACTTTCAGGTTTTGGCACGGGGGGATCTTATTGGTGGGAGGACCAACCCGAGGTGGGCTGGCGCAGAGACATGCCGAAGGGGCCCTGGGAGGTGGACCCCCATCAAACAACAGGGGGAGGAGGGCTCTTGGGTGATTTGGGGTCGAGCGCAGATTTCGAGCACACCGCGCAGGAGATGGAAGCGGAGGAGGTCGTCGTCGACGAGCCCATGGGGGACTTCCCGGACTTATCTCGATGGTTGCAAGCCTCAGGGGACGAGCTGTATCCTGGACTCACCCCTACAACAATGGAGCACCCGGAACCCGCACCGGAAGAGGGGGAGGGGGGAAGGGGGGGCTTCGAGGGGGGGATGGATGTCAGGGGTTCAGAAGGAGAGACACAGGAGGGGGAGCAAATGGAGAGTGAGGAGGAGGAGTACGAGGGGGGCGCAGGCAGTGACAGTGGCCAGAGTTATTCCACAAGCCTCTCTAGCGAATCGGAGGACTCACAGAAGGGAGCGCCGGTGGCCAGAGCAAGGGAGATTCCAAGGGAGAAACCTCAAGAGGGAGGAGCCAGCGGGGAGTCTCTGAACAGCAGCTGGAGATCAGGGCCAGCGTCTCCACCAGAGCGCAGTGGGGAGGGGGAGTCCCAGGAGTCGGGACCAGTGTCCTCACCACCAGAGGGAGGAGAGGAGTCAGGTTTGGCAACACCCACATCAGGAAGCGGGGAAACGGTCAGAAGGAAAGTCACCGGCCGGGCGCGCGCGCCAAGTTCAAATGTACAGGAGCGCGGCACAGCGGGGAGCCCGGGAAGGGAGCCAGGTCCTAAAGCCCGCCGGAGGGAGGGGCAAGACTCAGGAGGCTCCGCGTCAGAGGAGTCCAGGAAGGAGGGAACCCCAGAGGGCAGAAGGACCCAACGCAGGAAAGAGCAGCGCAAGAGGTGGAGCCAGGCTAGAATCTTAAACTGGTGTGGGTGGAGCAGTGAGTCAGAGGGGACTTAGCCGGTCTAGCGTTAAGACGTGGGCCTGCGCGCCCAGAGCTTGGAAATGGAAACTAAACTTCAATAAAGACTTTTGTATATAATATCCACTGGGCGTTGGTCCTCTGTGAGCTGGGACCTAGCGGCAGTCCTGACAATTTCACTCTGCGATTTTTGGGTGAATGTGCATTCTAACCAGAAAAACACCAATTTGCAACAAAACCAATCAGAGCTTTATCTTCTTTCATTTTAAGTGGATGGAACCCCAAACACCTTTTTGCTTTGGTTGGAGGTGATTCTGGTGCACACCCTTAAAACACCATGCGAATTGAAATAAGTCCTTTCAAAGCTTATTCGTCTTCTTTCTACGCATATGGAAGCGAAAAGACGGTTTTGTGTTATTTGGGACTCATTACACATACTTTGCGATTTCTGGGTTAATGAGCATTAACACCACGGAACACGATCTGAAATAAGCGAAATCCAAATTTCTTCTTTCTATGTAGCTGGAACGCAAAACAACCTGTTTGGGGAGGTATAGGCTCATTACACTTCGCTTTGCTATTTGTGCTTGGAAAGAACAATGCAAACATTTTCGTCTGCTTTCTATTGACATGGAACCAAAACACCTATGCTTGATTACGGCTGTTAAGAAACATTTCACTCTGAGATTTTTGAGTGAATGTGCATTCTAACCAGAAAAACACCAATTTGCAACAAAACCAATCAGAGCTTTATCTTCTTTCATTTTAAGTGGATGGAACCCCAAACACCTTTTTGCTTTGGTTGGAGGTGATTCTGGTGCACACCCATAAAACACCATGCGAATTGAAATAAGTCCTTTCAAAGCTTATTCGTCTTCTTTCTACGCATATGGAAGCGAAAAGACGGTTTTGTGTTATTTGGGACTCATTACACATACTTTGCGATTTCTGGGTTAATGAGCATTAACACCACGGAACACGATCTGAAAGAAGCGAAATCCAAAATTCTTCTTTCTATGTAGCTGGAACGCAAAACAACCAGTTTGGGGAAGTTTAGGCTCATTACACTTCGCTTTGCTATTTGTGGGTGGAAAGAACATGGAAAGAACAATCCAAACATTTTCGTCTGCTTTCTATTGACATGGAACCAAAACACCTATGCTTGATTACGGCTGTTAAGAAACATTTCACTCTGAGTTTTTTGGGTGAATGTGCATTCTAACCAGAAAAACACCAATTTGCAACAAAACCAATCAGAGCTTTATCTTCTTTCATTTTAAGTGGATGGAACCCCAAACATCTTTTTGCTTTGGTTGGAGGTGATTCTGGTGCACACCCATAAAACACCATGCGAATTGAAATAAGTCCTATCAAAGCTTATTCGTCTTCTTTCTACGCATACGGAAGCGAAAAGACGGTTTTGTGTTATTTGGGACTCATTACACATACTTTGCGATTTCTGGGTTAATGAGCAATAACACCACGGAACAC
Organism: Podarcis gaigeae; assembly: GCF_964106915.1. Taxonomy (NCBI): domain Eukaryota; kingdom Metazoa; phylum Chordata; class Lepidosauria; order Squamata; family Lacertidae; genus Podarcis; species Podarcis gaigeae. Next base: position 177,688 of record NW_028153296.1, on the reverse strand, counting down.
GATTTGAAATAAGCGAAATCCAAAATTCTTCGCTTTGCTATTTGTGCTTGGAAAGAACATGGAAAGAACAATGCAAACATTTTCGTCTGCTTTCTATTGACATGGAACCAAAACACCTATGCTTGATTACGGCTGTTAAGAAACATTTCACTCTGAGATTTTTGAGTGAATGTGCATTCTAACCAGAAAAACACCAATTTGCAACAAAACCAATCAGAGCTTTATCTTCTTTCATTTTAAGAGGATGAAACCCCAAACACATTTTTGCTTTGGTTGGAGGTGATTCTGGTGCACACCCATAAAACACCATGCGAATTGAAATAAGTCCTTTCAAAGCTTATTCGTCTTCTTTCTACGCATATGGAAGCGAAAAGACGGTTTTGTGTTATTTGGGACTCATTACACATACTTTGCGATTTCTGGGTTAATGAGCATTAACACCACGGAACACGATCTGAAAGAAGCGAAATCCAAAATTCTTCTTTCTATGTAGCTGGAACGCAAAACAACCAGTTTGGGGAAGTTTAGGCTCATTACACTTCGCTTTGCTATTTGTGGGTGGAAAGAACATGGAAAGAACAATCCAATCATTTTCGTCTGCTTTCTATTGACATGGAACCAAAACACCTATGCTTGATTACGGCTGTTAAGAAACATTTCACTCTGAGATTTTTGGGTGAATGTGCATTCTAACCAGAAAAACACCAATTTGCAACAAAACCAATCAGAGCTTTATCTTCTTTCATTTTAAGTGGATGGAACCCCAAACACCTTTTTGCTTTGGTTGGAGGTGATTCTGGTGCACACCCATAAAACACCATGCGAATTGAAATAAGTCCTATCAAAGCTTATTCGTCTTCTTTCTACGCATACGGAAGCGAAAAGACGGTTTTGTGTTATTTGGGACTCATTACACATACTTTGCGATTTCTGCGTTAATGAGCAATAACACCACGGAACACGATTTGAAATAAGCGAAATCCAAAATTCTTCGCTTTGCTATTTGTGCTTGGAAAGAGCATGGAAAGAACAATGCAAACATTTTCGTCTGCTTTCTATTGACATGGAACCAAAACACCTATGCTTGATTACGGCTGTTAAGAAACATTTCACTCTGCGATTTTTGGGTGAATGTGCATTCTAACCAGAAAAACACCAATTTGCAACAAAACCAATCAGAGCTTTATCTTCTTTCATTTTAAGTGGATGGAACCCCAAACACCTTTTTGCTTTGGTTGGAGGTGATTCTGGTGCACACCCTTAAAACACCATGCGAATTGAAATAAGTCCTTTCAAAGCTTATTCGTCTTCTTTCTACGCATATGGAAGCGAAAAGACGGTTTTGTGTTATTTGGGACTCATTACACATACTTTGCGATTTCTGGGTTAATGAGCATTAACACCACGGAACACGATCTGAAATAAGCGAAATCCAAATTTCTTCTTTCTATGTAGCTGGAACGCAAAACAACCTGTTTGGGGAGGTATAGGCTCATTACACTTCACTTTGCTATTTGTGCTTGGAAAGAACAATGCAAACATTTTCGTCTGCTTTCTATTGACATGGAACCAAAACACCTATGCTTGATTACGGCTGTTAAGAAACATTTCACTGATATTTTTGGGTGAATGTGCATTCTAACCCCAAAAACACCAATTTGCAACAAAACCAATCAGAGCTTAATCGTCTTTCTTTTTAAGTGGATGGAACCCAAAACACCTTTTTGCTTTGGTTGGAGGTGATTCTGGTGCACACCCATAAAACCCCATGCGAATTGAAATAAGTCCTTTCAAAGCTTATTCGTCTTCTTTCTACGCATATGGAAGCGAAAAGACGGTTTTGTGTTATTTGGGACTCATTACACATACTTTGCGATTTCTGGGTTAATGAGCATTAACACCACGGAACACGATCTGAAATAAGCGAAATCCAAAATTCTTCTTTCTATGTAGCTGGAACGCAAAACAACCAGTTTGGGGAAGTTTAGGCTCATTACACTTCGCTTTGCTATTTGTGGGTGGAAAGAACATGGAAAGAACAATGCAAACATTTTCGTCTGCTTTCTATTGACATGGAACCAAAACACCTATGCTTGATTACGGCTGTTAAGAAACATTTCACTCTGAGATTTTTGGGTGAATGTGCATTCTAACCAGAAAAACACCAATTTGCAACAAAACCAATCAGAGCTTTATCTTCTTTCATTTTAAGTGGATGGAACCCCAAACACCTTTTTGCTTTGGTTGGAGGTGATTCTGGTGCACACCCTTAAAACACCATGCGAATTGAAATAAGTCCTTTCAAAGCTTATTCGTCTTCTTTCTACGCATATGGAAGCGAAAAGACGGTTTTGTGTTATTTGGGACTCATTACACATACTTTGCGATTTCTGGGTTAATGAGCATTAACACCACGGAACACGATCTGAAATAAGCGAAATCCAAAATTCTTCTTTGTATGTAGCTGGAACGCAAAACAACCTGTTTGGGGAGGTATAGGCTCATTACACTTCGCTTTGCTATTTGTGCTTGGAAAGAACAATGCAAACATTTTCGTCTGCTTTCTATTGACATGGAACCAAAACACCTATGCTTGATTACGGCTGTTAAGAAACATTTCACTCTGAGATTTTTGAGTGAATGTGCATTCTAACCAGAAAAACACCAATTTGCAACAAAACCAATCAGAGCTTTATCTTCTTTCATTTTAAGTGGATGGAACCCCAAACACCTTTTTGCTTTGGTTGGAGGTGATTCTGGTGCACACCCATAAAACACCATGCGAATTGAAATAAGTCCTTTCAAAGCTTATTCGTCTTCTTTCTACGCATATGGAAGCGAAAAGACGGTTTTGTGTTATTTGGGACTCATTACACATACTTTGCGATTTCTGGGTTAATGAGCATTAACACCACGGAACACGATCTGAAAGAAGCGAAATCCAAAATTCTTCTTTCTATGTAGCTGGAACGCAAAACAACCAGTTTGGGGAAGTTTAGGCTCATTACACTTCGCTTTGCTATTTGTGGGTGGAAAGAACATGGAAAGAACAATCCAAACATTTTCGTCTGCTTTCTATTGACATGGAACCAAAACACCTATGCTTGATTACGGCTGTTAAGAAACATTTCACTCTGAGTTTTTTGGGTGAATGTGCATTCTAACCAGAAAAACACCAATTTGCAACAAAACCAATCAGAGCTTTATCTTCTTTCATTTTAAGTGGATGGAACCCCAAACATCTTTTTGCTTTGGTTGGAGGTGATTCTGGTGCACACCCATAAAACACCATGCGAATTGAAATAAGTCCTATCAAAGCTTATTCGTCTTCTTTCTACGCATACGGAAGCGAAAAGACGGTTTTGTGTTATTTGGGACTCATTACACATACTTTGCGATTTCTGGGTTAATGAGCAATAACACCACGGAACACGATTTGAAATAAGCGAAATCCAAAATTCTTCGCTTTGCTATTTGTGCTTGGAAAGAACATGGAAAGAACAATGCAAACATTTTCGTCTGCTTTCTATTGACATGGAACCAAAACACCTATGCTTGATTACGGCTGTTAAGAAACATTTCACTCTGCGATTTTTGGGTGAATGTGCATTCTAACCAGAAAAACACCAATTTGCAACAAAACCAATCAGAGCTTTATCTTCTTTCATTTTAAGTGGATGGAACCCCAAACACCTTTTTGCTTTGGTTGGAGGTGATTCTGGTGCACACCCTTAAAACACCATGCGAATTGAAATAAGTCCTTTCAAAGCTTATTCGTCTTCTTTCTACGCATATGGAAGCGAAAAGACGGTTTTGTGTTATTTGGGACTCATTACACATACTTTGCGATTTCTGGGTTAATGAGCATTAACACCACGGAACACGATCTGAAATAAGCGAAATCCAAATTTCTTCTTTCTATGTAGCTGGAACGCAAAACAACCTGTTTGGGGAGGTATAGGCTCATTACACTTCGCTTTGCTATTTGTGCTTGGAAAGAACAATGCAAACATTTTCGTCTGCTTTCTATTGACATGGAACCAAAACACCTATGCTTGATTACGGCTGTTAAGAAACATTTCACTCTGAGATTTTTGAGTGAATGTGCATTCTAACCAGAAAAACACCAATTTGCAACAAAACCAATCAGAGCTTTATCTTCTTTCATTTTAAGTGGATGGAACCCCAAACACCTTTTTGCTTTGGTTGGAGGTGATTCTGGTGCACACCCATAAAACACCATGCGAATTGAAATAAGTCCTTTCAAAGCTTATTCGTCTTCTTTCTACGCATATGGAAGCGAAAAGACGGTTTTGTGTTATTTGGGACTCATTACACATACTTTGCGATTTCTGGGTTAATGAGCATTAACACCACGGAACACGATCTGAAAGAAGCGAAATCCAAAATTCTTCTTTCTATGTAGCTGGAACGCAAAACAACCAGTTTGGGGAAGTTTAGGCTCATTACACTTCGCTTTGCTATTTGTGGGTGGAAAGAACATGGAAAGAACAATCCAAACATTTTCGTCTGCTTTCTATTGACATGGAACCAAAACACCTATGCTTGATTACGGCTGTTAAGAAACATTTCACTCTGAGATTTTTGGGTGAATGTGCATTCTAACCAGAAAAACACCAATTTGCAACAAAACCAATCAGAGCTTTATCTTCTTTCATTTTAAGTGGATGGAACCCCAAACACCTTTTTGCTTTGGTTGGAGGTGATTCTGGTGCACACCCATAAAACACCATGCGAATTGAAATAAGTCCTATCAAAGCTTATTCGTCTTCTTTCTACGCATACGGAAGCGAAAAGACGGTTTTGTGTTATTTGGGACTCATTACACATACTTTGCGATTTCTGCGTTAATGAGCAATAACACCACGGAACACGATTTGAAATAAGCGAAATCCAAAATTCTTCGCTTTGCTATTTGTGCTTGGAAAGAGCATGGAAAGAACAATGCAAACATTTTCGTCTGCTTTCTATTGACATGGAACCAAAACACCTATGCTTGATTACGGCTGTTAAGAAACATTTCACTCTGCGATTTTTGGGTGAATGTGCATTCTAACCAGAAAAACACCAATTTGCAACAAAACCAATCAGAGCTTTATCTTCTTTCATTTTAAGTGGATGGAACCCCAAACACCTTTTTGCTTTGGTTGGAGGTGATTCTGGTGCACACCCTTAAAACACCATGCGAATTGAAATAAGTCCTTTCAAAGCTTATTCGTCTTCTTTCTACGCATATGGAAGCGAAAAGACGGTTTTGTGTTATTTGGGACTCATTACACATACTTTGCGATTTCTGGGTTAATGAGCATTAACACCACGGAACACGATCTGAAATAAGCGAAATCCAAATTTCTTCTTTCTATGTAGCTGGAACGCAAAACAACCTGTTTGGGGAGGTATAGGCTCATTACACTTCGCTTTGCTATTTGTGCTTGGAAAGAACAATGCAAACATTTTCGTCTGCTTTCTATTGACATGGAACCAAAACACCTATGCTTGATTACGGCTGTTAAGAAACATTTCACTCTGAGATTTTTGAGTGAATGTGCATTCTAACCAGAAAAACACCAATTTGCAACAAAACCAATCAGAGCTTTATCTTCTTTCATTTTAAGTGGATGGAACCCCAAACACCTTTTTGCTTTGGTTGGAGGTGATTCTGGTGCACACCCATAAAACACCATGCGAATTGAAATAAGTCCTTTCAAAGCTTATTCGTCTTCTTTCTACGCATATGGAAGCGAAAAGACGGTTTTGTGTTATTTGGGACTCATTACACATACTTTGCGATTTCTGGGTTAATGAGCATTAACACCACGGAACACGATCTGAAAGAAGCGAAATCCAAAATTCTTCTTTCTATGTAGCTGGAACGCAAAACAACCAGTTTGGGGAAGTTTAGGCTCATTACACTTCGCTTTGCTATTTGTGGGTGGAAAGAACATGGAAAGAACAATCCAAACATTTTCGTCTGCTTTCTATTGACATGGAACCAAAACACCTATGCTTGATTACGGCTGTTAAGAAACATTTCACTCTGAGTTTTTTGGGTGAATGTGCATTCTAACCAGAAAAACACCAATTTGCAACAAAACCAATCAGAGCTTTATCTTCTTTCATTTTAAGTGGATGGAACCCCAAACATCTTTTTGCTTTGGTTGGAGGTGATTCTGGTGCACACCCATAAAACACCATGCGAATTGAAATAAGTCCTATCAAAGCTTATTCGTCTTCTTTCTACGCATACGGAAGCGAAAAGACGGTTTTGTGTTATTTGGGACTCATTACACATACTTTGCGATTTCTGGGTTAATGAGCAATAACACCACGGAACACGATTTGAAATAAGCGAAATCCAAAATTCTTCGCTTTGCTATTTGTGCTTGGAAAGAACATGGAAAGAACAATGCAAACATTTTCGTCTGCTTTCTATTGACATGGAACCAAAACACCTATGCTTGATTACGGCTGTTAAGAAACATTTCACTCTGAGATTTTTGAGTGAATGTGCATTCTAACCAGAAAAACACCAATTTGCAACAAAACCAATCAGAGCTTTATCTTCTTTCATTTTAAGTGGATGGAACCCCAAACACCTTTTTGCTTTGGTTGGAGGTGATTCTGGTGCACACCCATAAAACACCATGCGAATTGAAATAAGTCCTTTCAAAGCTTATTCGTCTTCTTTCTACGCATATGGAAGCGAAAAGACGGTTTTGTGTTATTTGGGACTCATTACACATACTTTGCGATTTCTGGGTTAATGAGCATTAACACCACGGAACACGATCTGAAAGAAGCGAAATCCAAAATTCTTCTTTCTATGTAGCTGGAACGCAAAACAACCAGTTTGGGGAAGTTTAGGCTCATTACACTTCGCTTTGCTATTTGTGGGTGGAAAGAACATGGAAAGAACAATCCAATCATTTTCGTCTGCTTTCTATTGACATGGAACCAAAACACCTATGCTTGATTACGGCTGTTAAGAAACATTTCACTCTGAGATTTTTGGGTGAATGTGCATTCTAACCAGAAAAACACCAATTTGCAACAAAACCAATCAGAGCTTTATCTTCTTTCATTTTAAGTGGATGGAACCCCAAACACCTTTTTGCTTTGGTTGGAGGTGATTCTGGTGCACACCCATAAAACACCATGCGAATTGAAATAAGTCCTATCAAAGCTTATTCGTCTTCTTTCTACGCATACGGAAGCGAAAAGACGGTTTTGTGTTATTTGGGACTCATTACACATACTTTGCGATTTCTGCGTTAATGAGCAATAACACCACGGAACACGATTTGAAATAAGCGAAATCCAAAATTCTTCGCTTTGCTATTTGTGCTTGGAAAGAGCATGGAAAGAACAATGCAAACATTTTCGTCTGCTTTCTATTGACATGGAACCAAAACACCTATGCTTGATTACGGCTGTTAAGAAACATTTCACTCTGCGATTTTTGGGTGAATGTGCATTCTAACCAGAAAAACACCAATTTGCAACAAAACCAATCAGAGCTTTATCTTCTTTCATTTTAAGTGGATGGAACCCCAAACACCTTTTTGCTTTGGTTGGAGGTGATTCTGGTGCACACCCTTAAAACACCATGCGAATTGAAATAAGTCCTTTCAAAGCTTATTCGTCTTCTTTCTACGCATATGGAAGCGAAAAGACGGTTTTGTGTTATTTGGGACTCATTACACATACTTTGCGATTTCTGGGTTAATGAGCATTAACACCACGGAACACGATCTGAAATAAGCGAAATCCAAATTTCTTCTTTCTATGTAGCTGGAACGCAAAACAACCTGTTTGGGGAGGTATAGGCTCATTACACTTCACTTTGCTGTTTGTGCTTGGAAAGAACAATGCAAACATTTTCGTCTGCTTTCTATTGACATGGAACCAAAACACCTATGCTTGATTACGGCTGTTAAGAAACATTTCACTGATATTTTTGGGTGAATGTGCATTCTAACCCCAAAAACACCAATTTGCAACAAAACCAATCAGAGCTTAATCGTCTTTCTTTTTAAGTGGATGGAACCCAAAACACCTTTTTGCTTTGGTTGGAGGTGATTCTGGTGCACACCCATAAAACCCCATGCGAATTGAAATAAGTCCTTTCAAAGCTTATTCGTCTTCTTTCTACGCATATGGAAGCGAAAAGACGGTTTTGTGTTATTTGGGACTCATTACACATACTTTGCGATTTCTGGGTTAATGAGCATTAACACCACGGAACACGATCTGAAATAAGCGAAATCCAAAATTCTTCTTTCTATGTAGCTGGAACGCAAAACAACCAGTTTGGGGAAGTTTAGGCTCATTACACTTCGCTTTGCTATTTGTGGGTGGAAAGAACATGGAAAGAACAATGCAAACATTTTCGTCTGCTTTCTATTGACATGGAACCAAAACACCTATGCTTGATTACGGCTGTTAAGAAACATTTCACTCTGAGATTTTTGGGTGAATGTGCATTCTAACCAGAAAAACACCAATTTGCAACAAAACCAATCAGAGCTTTATCTTCTTTCATTTTAAGTGGATGGAACCCCAAACACCTTTTTGCTTTGGTTGGAGGTGATTCTGGTGCACACCCTTAAAACACCATGCGAATTGAAATAAGTCCTATCAAAGCTTATTCGTCTTCTTTCTACGCATATGGAAGCGAAAAGACGGTTTTGTGTTATTTGGGACTCATTACACATACTTTGCGATTTCTGGGTTAATGAGCATTAACACCACGGAACACGATCTGAAATAAGCGAAATCCAAAATTCTTCTTTGTATGTAGCTGGAACGCAAAACAACCTGTTTGGGGAGGTATAGGCTCATTACACTTCGCTTTGCTATTTGTGCTTGGAAAGAACAATGCAAACATTTTCGTCTGCTTTCTATTGACATGGAACCAAAACACCTATGCTTGATTACGGCTGTTAAGAAACATTTCACTCTGAGATTTTTGAGTGAATGTGCATTCTAACCAGAAAAACACCAATTTGCAACAAAACCAATCAGAGCTTTATCTTCTTTCATTTTAAGTGGATGGAACCCCAAACACCTTTTTGCTTTGGTTGGAGGTGATTCTGGTGCACACCCATAAAACACCATGCGAATTGAAATAAGTCCTTTCAAAGCTTATTCGTCTTCTTTCTACGCATATGGAAGCGAAAAGACGGTTTTGTGTTATTTGGGACTCATTACACATACTTTGCGATTTCTGGGTTAATGAGCATTAACACCACGGAACACGATCTGAAAGAAGCGAAATCCAAAATTCTTCTTTCTATGTAGCTGGAACGCAAAACAACCAGTTTGGGGAAGTTTAGGCTCATTACACTTCGCTTTGCTATTTGTGGGTGGAAAGAACATGGAAAGAACAATCCAAACATTTTCGTCTGCTTTCTATTGACATGGAACCAAAACACCTATGCTTGATTACGGCTGTTAAGAAACATTTCACTCTGAGATTTTTGGGTGAATGTGCATTCTAACCAGAAAAACACCAATTTGCAACAAAACCAATCAGAGCTTTATCTTCTTTCATTTTAAGTGGATGGAACCCCAAACACCTTTTTGCTTTGGTTGGAGGTGATTCTGGTGCACACCCATAAAACACCATGTGAATTGAAATAAGTCCTATCAAAGCTTATTCGTCTTCTTTCTACGCATACGGAAGCGAAAAGACGGTTTTGTGTTATTTGGGACTCATTACACATACTTTGCGATTTCTGCGTTAATGAGCAATAACACCACGGAACACGATTTGAAATAAGCGAAATCCAAAATTCTTCGCTTTGCTATTTGTGCTTGGAAAGAGCATGGAAAGAACAATGCAAACATTTTCGTCTGCTTTCTATTGACATGGAACCAAAACACCTATGCTTGATTACGGCTGTTAAGAAACATTTCACTCTGCGATTTTTGGGTGAATGTGCATTCTAACCAGAAAAACACCAATTTGCAACAAAACCAATCAGAGCTTTATCTTCTTTCATTTTAAGTGGATGGAACCCCAAACACCTTTTTGCTTTGGTTGGAGGTGATTCTGGTGCACACCCTTAAAACACCATGCGAATTGAAATAAGTCCTTTCAAAGCTTATTCGTCTTCTTTCTACGCATATGGAAGCGAAAAGACGGTTTTGTGTTATTTGGGACTCATTACACATACTTTGCGATTTCTGGGTTAATGAGCATTAACACCACGGAACACGATCTGAAATAAGCGAAATCCAAATTTCTTCTTTCTATGTAGCTGGAACGCAAAACAACCTGTTTGGGGAGGTATAGGCTCATTACACTTCACTTTGCTATTTGTGCTTGGAAAGAACAATGCAAACATTTTCGTCTGCTTTCTATTGACATGGAACCAAAACACCTATGCTTGATTACGGCTGTTAAGAAACATTTCACTGATATTTTTGGGTGAATGTGCATTCTAACCCCAAAAACACCAATTTGCAACAAAACCAATCAGAGCTTAATCGTCTTTCTTTTTAAGTGGATGGAACCCAAAACACCTTTTTGCTTTGGTTGGAGGTGATTCTGGTGCACACCCATAAAACCCCATGCGAATTGAAATAAGTCCTTTCAAAGCTTATTCGTCTTCTTTCTACGCATATGGAAGCGAAAAGACGGTTTTGTGTTATTTGGGACTCATTACACATACTTTGCGATTTCTGGGTTAATGAGCATTAACACCACGGAACACGATCTGAAATAAGCGAAATCCAAAATTCTTCTTTCTATGTAGCTGGAACGCAAAACAACCAGTTTGGGGAAGTTTAGGCTCATTACACTTCGCTTTGCTATTTGTGGGTGGAAAGAACATGGAAAGAACAATGCAAACATTTTCGTCTGCTTTCTATTGACATGGAACCAAAACACCTATGCTTGATTACGGCTGTTAAGAAACATTTCACTCTGAGATTTTTGGGTGAATGTGCATTCTAACCAGAAAAACACCAATTTGCAACAAAACCAATCAGAGCTTTATCTTCTTTCATTTTAAGTGGATGGAACCCCAAACACCTTTTTGCTTTGGTTGGAGGTGATTCTGGTGCACACCCTTAAAACACCATGCGAATTGAAATAAGTCCTTTCAAAGCTTATTCGTCTTCTTTCTACGCATATGGAAGCGAAAAGACGGTTTTGTGTTATTTGGGACTCATTACACATACTTTGCGATTTCTGGGTTAATGAGCATTAACACCACGGAACACGATCTGAAATAAGCGAAATCCAAAATTCTTCTTTGTATGTAGCTGGAACGCAAAACAACCTGTTTGGGGAGGTATAGGCTCATTACACTTCGCTTTGCTATTTGTGCTTGGAAAGAACAATGCAAACATTTTCGTCTGCTTTCTATTGACATGGAACCAAAACACCTATGCTTGATTACGGCTGTTAAGAAACATTTCACTCTGCGATTTTTGGGTGAATGTGCATTCTAACCAGAAAAACACCAATTTGCAACAAAACCAATCAGAGCTTTATCTTCTTTCATTTTAAGTGGATGGAACCCCAAACATCTTTTTGCTTTGGTTGGAGGTGATTCTGGTGCACACCCATAAAACACCATGCGAATTGAAATAAGTCCTATCAAAGCTTATTCGTCTTCTTTCTACGCATACGGAAGCGAAAAGACGGTTTTGTGTTATTTGGGACTCATTACACATACTTTGCGATTTCTGGGTTAATGAGCAATAACACCACGGAACACGATTTGAAATAAGCGAAATCCAAAATTCTTCGCTTTGCTATTTGTGCTTGGAAAGAACATGGAAAGAACAATGCAAACATTTTCGTCTGCTTTCTATTGACATGGAACCAAAACACCTATGCTTGATTACGGCTGTTAAGAAACATTTCACTCTGCGATTTTTGGGTGAATGTGCATTCTAACCAGAAAAACACCAATTTGCAACAAAACCAATCAGAGCTTTATCTTCTTTCATTTTAAGTGGATGGAACCCCAAACACCTTTTTGCTTTGGTTGGAGGTGATTCTGGTGCACACCCTTAAAACACCATGCGAATTGAAATAAGTCCTTTCAAAGCTTATTCGTCTTCTTTCTACGCATATGGAAGCGAAAAGACGGTTTTGTGTTATTTGGGACTCATTACACATACTTTGCGATTTCTGGGTTAATGAGCATTAACACCACGGAACACGATCTGAAATAAGCGAAATCCAAATTTCTTCTTTCTATGTAGCTGGAACGCAAAACAACCTGTTTGGGGAGGTATAGGCTCATTACACTTCGCTTTGCTATTTGTGCTTGGAAAGAACAATGCAAACATTTTCGTCTGCTTTCTATTGACATGGAACCAAAACACCTATGCTTGATTACGGCTGTTAAGAAACATTTCACTCTGAGATTTTTGAGTGAATGTGCATTCTAACCAGAAAAACACCAATTTGCAACAAAACCAATCAGAGCTTTATCTTCTTTCATTTTAAGTGGATGGAACCCCAAACACCTTTTTGCTTTGGTTGGAGGTGATTCTGGTGCACACCCATAAAACACCATGCGAATTGAAATAAGTCCTTTCAAAGCTTATTCGTCTTCTTTCTACGCATATGGAAGCGAAAAGACGGTTTTGTGTTATTTGGGACTCATTACACATACTTTGCGATTTCTGGGTTAATGAGCATTAACACCACGGAACACGATCTGAAAGAAGCGAAATCCAAAATTCTTCTTTCTATGTAGCTGGAACGCAAAACAACCATTTTGGGGAAGTTTAGGCTCATTACACTTCGCTTTGCTATTTGTGGGTGGAAAGAACATGGAAAGAACAATCCAAACATTTTCGTCTGCTTTCTATTGACATGGAACCAAAACACCTATGCTTGATTACGGCTGTTAAGAAACATTTCACTCTGAGATTTTTGGGTGAATGTGCATTCTAACCAGAAAAACACCAATTTGCAACAAAACCAATCAGAGCTTTATCTTCTTTCATTTTAAGTGGATGGAACCCCAAACACCTTTTTGCTTTGGTTGGAGGTGATTCTGGTGCACACCCATAAAACACCATGTGAATTGAAATAAGTCCTATCAAAGCTTATTCGTCTTCTTTCTACGCATACGGAAGCGAAAAGACGGTTTTGTGTTATTTGGGACTCATTACACATACTTTGCGATTTCTGCGTTAATGAGCAATAACACCACGGAACACGATTTGAAATAAGCGAAATCCAAAATTCTTCGCTTTGCTATTTGTGCTTGGAAAGAGCATGGAAAGAACAATGCAAACATTTTCGTCTGCTTTCTATTGACATGGAACCAAAACACCTATGCTTGATTACGGCTGTTAAGAAACATTTCACTCTGCGATTTTTGGGTGAATGTGCATTCTAACCAGAAAAACACCAATTTGCAACAAAACCAATCAGAGCTTTATCTTCTTTCATTTTAAGTGGATGGAACCCCAAACACCTTTTTGCTTTGGTTGGAGGTGATTCTGGTGCACACCCTTAAAACACCATGCGAATTGAAATAAGTCCTTTCAAAGCTTATTCGTCTTCTTTCTACGCATATGGAAGCGAAAAGACGGTTTTGTGTTATTTGGGACTCATTACACATACTTTGCGATTTCTGGGTTAATGAGCATTAACACCACGGAACACGATCTGAAATAAGCGAAATCCAAATTTCTTCTTTCTATGTAGCTGGAACGCAAAACAACCTGTTTGGGGAGGTATAGGCTCATTACACTTCACTTTGCTATTTGTGCTTGGAAAGAACAATGCAAACATTTTCGTCTGCTTTCTATTGACATGGAACCAAAACACCTATGCTTGATTACGGCTGTTAAGAAACATTTCACTGATATTTTTGGGTGAATGTGCATTCTAACCCCAAAAACACCAATTTGCAACAAAACCAATCAGAGCTTAATCGTCTTTCTTTTTAAGTGGATGGAACCCAAAACACCTTTTTGCTTTGGTTGGAGGTGATTCTGGTGCACACCCATAAAACCCCATGCGAATTGAAATAAGTCCTTTCAAAGCTTATTCGTCTTCTTTCTACGCATATGGAAGCGAAAAGACGGTTTTGTGTTATTTGGGACTCATTACACATACTTTGCGATTTCTGGGTTAATGAGCATTAACACCACGGAACACGATCTGAAATAAGCGAAATCCAAAATTCTTCTTTCTATGTAGCTGGAACGCAAAACAACCAGTTTGGGGAAGTTTAGGCTCATTACACTTCGCTTTGCTATTTGTGGGTGGAAAGAACATGGAAAGAACAATGCAAACATTTTCGTCTGCTTTCTATTGACATGGAACCAAAACACCTATGCTTGATTACGGCTGTTAAGAAACATTTCACTCTGAGATTTTTGGGTGAATGTGCATTCTAACCAGAAAAACACCAATTTGCAACAAAACCAATCAGAGCTTTATCTTCTTTCATTTTAAGTGGATGGAACCCCAAACACCTTTTTGCTTTGGTTGGAGGTGATTCTGGTGCACACCCTTAAAACACCATGCGAATTGAAATAAGTCCTTTCAAAGCTTATTCGTCTTCTTTCTACGCATATGGAAGCGAAAAGACGGTTTTGTGTTATTTGGGACTCATTACACATACTTTGCGATTTCTGGGTTAATGAGCATTAACACCACGGAACACGATCTGAAATAAGCGAAATCCAAAATTCTTCTTTGTATGTAGCTGGAACGCAAAACAACCTGTTTGGGGAGGTATAGGCTCATTACACTTCGCTTTGCTATTTGTGCTTGGAAAGAACAATGCAAACATTTTCGTCTGCTTTCTATTGACATGGAACCAAAACACCTATGCTTGATTACGGCTGTTAAGAAACATTTCACTCTGCGATTTTTGGGTGAATGTGCATTCTAACCAGAAAAACACCAATTTGCAACAAAACCAATCAGAGCTTTATCTTCTTTCATTTTAAGTGGATGGAACCCCAAACACCTTTTTGCTTTGGTTGGAGGTGATTCTGGTGCACACCCATAAAACACCATGCGAATTGAAATAAGTCCTATCAAAGCTTATTCGTCTTCTTTCTACGCATACGGAAGCGAAAAGACGGTTTTGTGTTATTTGGGACTCATTACACATACTTTGCGATTTCTGGGTTAATGAGCATTAACACCACGGAACACGATCTGAAATAAGCGAAATCCAAATTTCTTCTTTCTATGTAGCTGGAACGCAAAACAACCTGTTTGGGGAGATATAGGCTCATTACACTTCGCTTTGCTATTTGTGCTTGGAAAGAACAATGCAAACATTTTCGTCTGCTTTCTATTGACATGGAACCAAAACACCTATGCTTGATTACGGCTGTTAAGAAACATTTCACTGATATTTTTGGGTGAATGTGCATTCTAACCCCAAAAACACCAATTTGCAACAAAACCAATCAGAGCTTAATCGTCTTTCTTTTTAAGTGGATGGAACCCAAAACACCTTTTTGCTTTGGTTGGAGGTGATTCTGGTGCACACCCATAAAATCCCATGCGAATTGAAATAAGTCCTTTCAAAGCTTATTCGTCTTCTTTCTACGCATATGGAAGCGAAAAGACGGTTTTGTGTTATTTGGGACTCATTACACTTACTTTGCGATTTCTGGGTTAATGAGCATTAACACCACGGAACACGATCTGAAATAAGCGAAATCCAAATTTCTTCTTTCTATGTAGCTGGAACGCAAAACAACCTGTTTGGGGAGGTATAGGCTCATTACACTTCGCTTTGCTATTTGTGCTTGGAAAGAACAATGCAAACATTTTCGTCTGCTTTCTATTGACATGGAACCAAAACACCTATGCTTGATTACGGCTGTTAAGAAACATTTCACTGATATTTTTGGGTGAATGTGCATTCTAACCCCAAAAACACCAATTTGCAACAAAACCAATCAGAGCTTAATCGTCTTTCTTTTTAAGTGGATGGAACCCAAAACACCTTTTTGCTTTGGTTGGAGGTGATTCTGGTGCACACCCATAAAACCACATGCGAATTGAAATAAGTCCTTTCAAAGCTTATTCGTCTTCTTTCTACGCATATGGAAGCGAAAAGACGGTTTTGTGTTATTTGGGAGTCATTACACATACTTTGCGATTTCTGGGTTAATGAGCAATAACACCACGGAACACGATTTGAAATAAGCGAAATCCAGAATTCTTCGCTTTGCTATTTGTGCTTGGAAAGAACATGGAAAGAACAATGCAAACATTTTCGTCTGCTTTCTATTGACATGGAACCAAAACACCTATGCTTGATTACGGCTGTTAAGAAACATTTCACTCTGAGATTTTTGGGTGAATGTGCATTCTAACCAGAAAAACACCAATTTGCAACAAAACCAATCAGAGCTTTATCTTCTTTCATTTTAAGTGGATGGAACCCCAAACACCTTTTTGCTTTGGTTGGAGGTGATTCTGGTGCACACCCATAAAACACCATGCGAATTGAAATAAGTCCTTTCAAAGCTTATTCGTCTTCTTTCTACGCATATGGAAGCGAAAAGACGGTTTTGTGTTATTTGGGACTCATTACACATACTTTGCGATTTCTGGGTTAATGAGCATTAACACCACGGAACACGATCTGAAATAAGCGAAATCCAAATTTCTTCTTTCTATGTAGCTGGAACGCAAAACAACCTGTTTGGGGAGGTATAGGCTCATTACACTTCGCTTTGCTATTTGTGCTTGGAAAGAACAATGCAAACATTTTCGTCTGCTTTCTATTGACATGGAACCAAAACACCTATGCTTGATTACGGCTGTTAAGAAACATTTCACTGATATTTTTGGGTGAATGTGCATTCTAACCCCAAAAACACCAATTTGCAACAAAACCAATCAGAGCTTAATCGTCTTTCTTTTTAAGTGGATGGAACCCCAAACACCTTTTTGCTTTGGTTGGAGGTGATTCTGGTGCACACCCATAAAACCCCATGCGAATTGAAATAAGTCCTTTCAAAGCTTATTCGTCTTCTTTCTACGCATATGGAAGCGAAAAGACGGTTTTGTGTTATTTGGGACTCATTACACATACTTTGCGATTTCTGGGTTAATGAGCATTAACACCACGGAACACGATCTGAAATAAGCGAAATCCAAAATTCTTCTTTCTATGTAGCTGGAACGCAAAACAACCAGTTTGGGGAAGTTTAGGCTCATTACACTTCGCTTTGCTATTTGTGGGTGGAAAGAACATGGAAAGAACAATGCAAACATTTTCGTCTGCTTTCTATTGACATGGAACCAAAACACCTATGCTTGATTACGGCTGTTAAGAAACATTTCACTCTGAGATTTTTGGGTGAATGTGCATTCTAACCAGAAAAACACCAATTTGCAACAAAACCAATCAGAGCTTTATCTTCTTTCATTTTAAGTGGATGGAACCCCAAACACCTTTTTGCTTTGGTTGGAGGTGATTCTGGTGCACACCCTTAAAACACCATGCGAATTGAAATAAGTCCTTTCAAAGCTTATTCGTCTTCTTTCTACGCATATGGAAGCGAAAAGACGGTTTTGTGTTATTTGGGACTCATTACACATACTTTGCGATTTCTGGGTTAATGAGCATTAACACCACGGAACACGATCTGAAATAAGCGAAATCCAAATTTCTTCTTTCTATGTAGCTGGAACGCAAAACAACCTGTTTGGGGAGGTATAGGCTCATTACACTTCACTTTGCTATTTGTGCTTGGAAAGAACAATGCAAACATTTTCGTCTGCTTTCTATTGACATGGAACCAAAACACCTATGCTTGATTACGGCTGTTAAGAAACATTTCACTGATATTTTTGGGTGAATGTGCATTCTAACCCCAAAAACACCAATTTGCAACAAAACCAATCAGAGCTTAATCGTCTTTCTTTTTAAGTGGATGGAACCCAAAACACCTTTTTGCTTTGGTTGGAGGTGATTCTGGTGCACACCCATAAAACCCCATGCGAATTGAAATAAGTCCTTTCAAAGCTTATTCGTCTTCTTTCTACGCATATGGAAGCGAAAAGACGGTTTTGTGTTATTTGGGACTCATTACACATACTTTGCGATTTCTGGGTTAATGAGCATTAACACCACGGAACACGATCTGAAATAAGCGAAATCCAAAATTCTTCTTTCTATGTAGCTGGAACGCAAAACAACCAGTTTGGGGAAGTTTAGGCTCATTACACTTCGCTTTGCTATTTGTGGGTGGAAAGAACATGGAAAGAACAATGCAAACATTTTCGTCTGCTTTCTATTGACATGGAACCAAAACACCTATGCTTGATTACGGCTGTTAAGAAACATTTCACTCTGAGATTTTTGGGTGAATGTGCATTCTAACCAGAAAAACACCAATTTGCAACAAAACCAATCAGAGCTTTATCTTCTTTCATTTTAAGTGGATGGAACCCCAAACACCTTTTTGCTTTGGTTGGAGGTGATTCTGGTGCACACCCTTAAAACACCATGCGAATTGAAATAAGTCCTTTCAAAGCTTATTCGTCTTCTTTCTACGCATATGGAAGCGAAAAGACGGTTTTGTGTTATTTGGGACTCATTACACATACTTTGCGATTTCTGGGTTAATGAGCATTAACACCACGGAACACGATCTGAAATAAGCGAAATCCAAAATTCTTCTTTGTATGTAGCTGGAACGCAAAACAACCTGTTTGGGGAGGTATAGGCTCATTACACTTCGCTTTGCTATTTGTGCTTGGAAAGAACAATGCAAACATTTTCGTCTGCTTTCTATTGACATGGAACCAAAACACCTATGCTTGATTACGGCTGTTAAGAAACATTTCACTCTGAGATTTTTGAGTGAATGTGCATTCTAACCAGAAAAACACCAATTTGCAACAAAACCAATCAGAGCTTTATCTTCTTTCATTTTAAGTGGATGGAACCCCAAACACCTTTTTGCTTTGGTTGGAGGTGATTCTGGTGCACACCCATAAAACCCCATGCGAATTGAAATAAGTCCTTTCAAAGCTTATTCGTCTTCTTTCTACGCATATGGAAGCGAAAAGACGGTTTTGTGTTATTTGGGACTCATTACACATACTTTGCGATTTCTGGGTTAATGAGCATTAACACCACGGAACACGATCTGAAAGAAGCGAAATCCAAAATTCTTCTTTCTATGTAGCTGGAACGCAAAACAACCAGTTTGGGGAAGTTTAGGCTCATTACACTTCGCTTTGCTATTTGTGGGTGGAAAGAACATGGAAAGAACAATCCAAACATTTTCGTCTGCTTTCTATTGACATGGAACCAAAACACCTATGCTTGATTACGGCTGTTAAGAAACATTTCACTCTGAGATTTTTGGGTGAATGTGCATTCTAACCAGAAAAACACCAATTTGCAACAAAACCAATCAGAGCTTTATCTTCTTTCATTTTAAGTGGATGGAACCCCAAACACCTTTTTGCTTTGGTTGGAGGTGATTCTGGTGCACACCCATAAAACACCATGCGAATTGAAATAAGTCCTATCAAAGCTTATTCGTCTTCTTTCTACGCATACGGAAGCGAAAAGACGGTTTTGTGTTATTTGGGACTCATTACACATACTTTGCGATTTCTGGGTTAATGAGCAATAACACCACGGAACACGATTTGAAATAAGCGAAATCCAAAATTCTTCGCTTTGCTATTTGTGCTTGGAAAGAACATGGAAAGAACAATGCAAACATTTTCGTCTGCTTTCTATTGACATGGAACCAAAACACCTATGCTTGATTACGGCTGTTAAGAAACATTTCACTCTGCGATTTTTGGGTGAATGTGCATTCTAACCAGAAAAACACCAATTTGCAACAAAACCAATCAGAGCTTTATCTTCTTTCATTTTAAGTGGATGGAACCCCAAACACCTTTTTGCTTTGGTTGGAGGTGATTCTGGTGCACACCCTTAAAACACCATGCGAATTGAAATAAGTCCTTTCAAAGCTTATTCGTCTTCTTTCTACGCATATGGAAGCGAAAAGACGGTTTTGTGTTATTTGGGACTCATTACACATACTTTGCGATTTCTGGGTTAATGAGCATTAACACCACGGAACACGATCTGAAATAAGCGAAATCCAAATTTCTTCTTTCTATGTAGCTGGAACGCAAAACAACCTGTTTGGGGAGGTATAGGCTCATTACACTTCGCTTTGCTATTTGTGCTTGGAAAGAACAATGCAAACATTTTCGTCTGCTTTCTATTGACATGGAACCAAAACACCTATGCTTGATTACGGCTGTTAAGAAACATTTCACTCTGAGATTTTTGAGTGAATGTGCATTCTAACCAGAAAAACACCAATTTGCAACAAAACCAATCAGAGCTTTATCTTCTTTCATTTTAAGTGGATGGAACCCCAAACACCTTTTTGCTTTGGTTGGAGGTGATTCTGGTGCACACCCATAAAACACCATGCGAATTGAAATAAGTCCTTTCAAAGCTTATTCGTCTTCTTTCTACGCATATGGAAGCGAAAAGACGGTTTTGTGTTATTTGGGACTCATTACACATACTTTGCGATTTCTGGGTTAATGAGCATTAACACCACGGAACACGATCTGAAAGAAGCGAAATCCAAAATTCTTCTTTCTATGTAGCTGGAACGCAAAACAACCAGTTTGGGGAAGTTTAGGCTCATTACACTTCGCTTTGCTATTTGTGGGTGGAAAGAACATGGAAAGAACAATCCAAACATTTTCGTCTGCTTTCTATTGACATGGAACCAAAACACCTATGCTTGATTACGGCTGTTAAGAAACATTTCACTCTGAGATTTTTGGGTGAATGTGCATTCTAACCAGAAAAACACCAATTTGCAACAAAACCAATCAGAGCTTTATCTTCTTTCATTTTAAGTGGATGGAACCCCAAACACCTTTTTGCTTTGGTTGGAGGTGATTCTGGTGCACACCCATAAAACACCATGCGAATTGAAATAAGTCCTATCAAAGCTTATTCGTCTTCTTTCTACGCATACGGAAGCGAAAAGACGGTTTTGTGTTATTTGGGACTCATTACACATACTTTGCGATTTCTGCGTTAATGAGCAATAACACCACGGAACACGATTTGAAATAAGCGAAATCCAAAATTCTTCGCTTTGCTATTTGTGCTTGGAAAGAGCATGGAAAGAACAATGCAAACATTTTCGTCTGCTTTCTATTGACATGGAACCAAAACACCTATGCTTGATTACGGCTGTTAAGAAACATTTCACTCTGCGATTTTTGGGTGAATGTGCATTCTAACCAGAAAAACACCAATTTGCAACAAAACCAATCAGAGCTTTATCTTCTTTCATTTTAAGTGGATGGAACCCCAAACACCTTTTTGCTTTGGTTGGAGGTGATTCTGGTGCACACCCTTAAAACACCATGCGAATTGAAATAAGTCCTTTCAAAGCTTATTCGTCTTCTTTCTACGCATATGGAAGCGAAAAGACGGTTTTGTGTTATTTGGGACTCATTACACATACTTTGCGATTTCTGGGTTAATGAGCATTAACACCACGGAACACGATCTGAAATAAGCGAAATCCAAATTTCTTCTTTCTATGTAGCTGGAACGCAAAACAACCTGTTTGGGGAGGTATAGGCTCATTACACTTCACTTTGCTATTTGTGCTTGGAAAGAACAATGCAAACATTTTCGTCTGCTTTCTATTGACATGGAACCAAAACACCTATGCTTGATTACGGCTGTTAAGAAACATTTCACTGATATTTTTGGGTGAATGCGCATTCTAACCCCAAAAACACCAATTTGCAACAAAACCAATCAGAGCTTAATCGTCTTTCTTTTTAAGTGGATGGAACCCAAAACACCTTTTTGCTTTGGTTGGAGGTGATTCTGGTGCACACCCATAAAACCCCATGCGAATTGAAATAAGTCCTTTCAAAGCTTATTCGTCTTCTTTCTACGCATATGGAAGCGAAAAGACGGTTTTGTGTTATTTGGGACTCATTACACATACTTTGCGATTTCTGGGTTAATGAGCATTAACACCACGGAACACGATCTGAAATAAGCGAAATCCAAAATTCTTCTTTCTATGTAGCTGGAACGCAAAACAACCAGTTTGGGGAAGTTTAGGCTCATTACACTTCGCTTTGCTATTTGTGGGTGGAAAGAACATGGAAAGAACAATGCAAACATTTTCGTCTGCTTTCTATTGACATGGAACCAAAACACCTATGCTTGATTACGGCTGTTAAGAAACATTTCACTCTGAGATTTTTGGGTGAATGTGCATTCTAACCAGAAAAACACCAATTTGCAACAAAACCAATCAGAGCTTTATCTTCTTTCATTTTAAGTGGATGGAACCCCAAACACCTTTTTGCTTTGGTTGGAGGTGATTCTGGTGCACACCCTTAAAACACCATGCGAATTGAAATAAGTCCTTTCAAAGCTTATTCGTCTTCTTTCTACGCATATGGAAGCGAAAAGACGGTTTTGTGTTATTTGGGACTCATTACACATACTTTGCGATTTCTGGGTTAATGAGCATTAACACCACGGAACACGATCTGAAATAAGCGAAATCCAAAATTCTTCTTTGTATGTAGCTGGAACGCAAAACAACCTGTTTGGGGAGGTATAGGCTCATTACACTTCGCTTTGCTATTTGTGCTTGGAAAGAACAATGCAAACATTTTCGTCTGCTTTCTATTGACATGGAACCAAAACACCTATGCTTGATTACGGCTGTTAAGAAACATTTCACTCTGCGATTTTTGGGTGAATGTGCATTCTAACCAGAAAAACACCAATTTGCAACAAAACCAATCAGAGCTTTATCTTCTTTCATTTTAAGTGGATGGAACCCCAAACACCTTTTTGCTTTGGTTGGAGGTGATTCTGGTGCACACCCATAAAACACCATGCGAATTGAAATAAGTCCTATCAAAGCTTATTCGTCTTCTTTCTACGCATACGGAAGCGAAAAGACGGTTTTGTGTTATTTGGGACTCATTACACATACTTTGCGATTTCTGGGTTAATGAGCATTAACACCACGGAACACGATCTGAAATAAGCGAAATCCAAATTTCTTCTTTCTATGTAGCTGGAACGCAAAACAACCTGTTTGGGGAGGTATAGGCTCATTACACTTCGCTTTGCTATTTGTGCTTGGAAAGAACAATGCAAACATTTTCGTCTGCTTTCTATTGACATGGAACCAAAACACCTATGCTTGATTACGGCTGTTAAGAAACATTTCACTGATATTTTTGGGTGAATGTGCATTCTAACCCCAAAAACACCAATTTGCAACAAAACCAATCAGAGCTTAATCGTCTTTCTTTTTAAGTGGATGGAACCCAAAACACCTTTTTGCTTTGGTTGGAGGTGATTCTGGTGCACACCCATAAAATCCCATGCGAATTGAAATAAGTCCTTTCAAAGCTTATTCGTCTTCTTTCTACGCATATGGAAGCGAAAAGACGGTTTTGTGTTATTTGGGACTCATTACACATACTTTGCGATTTCTGGGTTAATGAGCATTAACACCACGGAACACGATCTGAAATAAGCGAAATCCAAAATTCTTCTTTCTATGTAGCTGGAACGCAAAACAACCTGTTTGGGGAGGTATAGGCTCATTACACTTCGCTTTGCTATTTGTGCTTGGAAAGAACAATGCAAACATTTTCGTCTGCTTTCTATTGACATGGAACCAAAACACCTATGCTTGATTACGGCTGTTAAGAAACATTTGACTGATATTTTTGGGTGAATGTGCATTCTAACCCCAAAAACACCAATTTGCAACAAAACCAATCAGAGCTTAATCGTCTTTCTTTTTAAGTGGATGGAACCCAAAACACCTTTTTGCTTTGGTTGGAGGTGATTCTGGTGCACACCCATAAAACCACATGCGAATTGAAATAAGTCCTTTCAAAGCTTATTCGTCTTCTTTCTACGCATATGGAAGCGAAAAGACGGTTTTGTGTTATTTGGGAGTCATTACACATACTTTGCGATTTCTGGGTTAATGAGCAATAACACCACGGAACACGATTTGAAATAAGCGAAATCCAGAATTCTTCGCTTTGCTATTTGTGCTTGGAAAGAACATGGAAAGAACAATGCAAACATTTTCGTCTGCTTTCTATTGACATGGAACCAAAACACCTATGCTTGATTACGGCTGTTAAGAAACATTTCACTCTGAGATTTTTGGGTGAATGTGCATTCTAACCAGAAAAACACCAATTTGCAACAAAACCAATCAGAGCTTTATCTTCTTTCATTTTAAGTGGATGGAACCCCAAACACCTTTTTGCTTTGGTTGGAGGTGATTCTGGTGCACACCCATAAAACACCATGCGAATTGAAATAAGTCCTTTCAAAGCTTATTCGTCTTCTTTCTACGCATATGGAAGCGAAAAGACGGTTTTGTGTTATTTGGGACTCATTACACATACTTTGCGATTTCTGGGTTAATGAGCATTAACACCACGGAACACGATCTGAAATAAGCGAAATCCAAATTTCTTCTTTCTATGTAGCTGGAACGCAAAACAACCTGTTTGGGGAGGTATAGGCTCATTACACTTCGCTTTGCTATTTGTGCTTGGAAAGAACAATGCAAACATTTTCGTCTGCTTTCTATTGACATGGAACCAAAACACCTATGCTTGATTACGGCTGTTAAGAAACATTTCACTCTGCGATTTTTGGGTGAATGTGCATTCTAACCAGAAAAACACCAATTTGCAACAAAACCAATCAGAGCTTTATCTTCTTTCATTTTAAGTGGATGGAACCCCAAACACCTTTTTGCTTTGGTTGGAGGTGATTCTGGTGCACACCCATAAAACACCATGCGAATTGAAATAAGTCCTATCAAAGCTTATTCGTCTTCTTTCTACGCATACGGAAGCGAAAAGACGGTTTTGTGTTATTTGGGACTCATTACACATACTTTGCGATTTCTGGGTTAATGAGCATTAACACCACGGAACACGATCTGAAATAAGCGAAATCCAAATTTCTTCTTTCTATGTAGCTGGAACGCAAAACAACCTGTTTGGGGAGGTATAGGCTCATTACACTTCGCTTTGCTATTTGTGCTTGGAAAGAACAATGCAAACATTTTCGTCTGCTTTCTATTGACATGGAACCAAAACACCTATGCTTGATTACGGCTGTTAAGAAACATTTCACTGATATTTTTGGGTGAATGTGCATTCTAACCCCAAAAACACCAATTTGCAACAAAACCAATCAGAGCTTAATCGTCTTTCTTTTTAAGTGGATGGAACCCAAAACACCTTTTTGCTTTGGTTGGAGGTGATTCTGGTGCACACCCATAAAATCCCATGCGAATTGAAATAAGTCCTTTCAAAGCTTATTCGTCTTCTTTCTACGCATATGGAAGCGAAAAGACGGTTTTGTGTTATTTGGGACTCATTACACATACTTTGCGATTTCTGGGTTAATGAGCATTAACACCACGGAACACGATCTGAAATAAGCGAAATCCAAATTTCTTCTTTCTATGTAGCTGGAACGCAAAACAACCTGTTTGGGGAGGTATAGGCTCATTACACTTCGCTTTGCTATTTGTGCTTGGAAAGAACAATGCAAACATTTTCGTCTGCTTTCTATTGACATGGAACCAAAACACCTATGCTTGATTACGGCTGTTAAGAAACATTTGACTGATATTTTTGGGTGAATGTGCATTCTAACCCCAAAAACACCAATTTGCAACAAAACCAATCAGAGCTTAATCGTCTTTCTTTTTAAGTGGATGGAACCCAAAACACCTTTTTGCTTTGGTTGGAGGTGATTCTGGTGCACACCCATAAAACCACATGCGAATTGAAATAAGTCCTTTCAAAGCTTATTCGTCTTCTTTCTACGCATATGGAAGCGAAAAGACGGTTTTGTGTTATTTGGGACTCATTACACATACTTTGCGATTTCTGGGTTAATGAGCAATAACACCACGGAACACGATTTGAAATAAGCGAAATCCAGAATTCTTCGCTTTGCTATTTGTGCTTGGAAAGAACATGGAAAGAACAATGCAAACATTTTCGTCTGCTTTCTATTGACATGGAACCAAAACACCTATGCTTGATTACGGCTGTTAAGAAACATTTCACTCTGAGATTTTTGGGTGAATGTGCATTCTAACCAGAAAAACACCAATTTGCAACAAAACCAATCAGAGCTTTATCTTCTTTCATTTTAAGTGGATGGAACCCCAAACACCTTTTTGCTTTGGTTGGAGGTGATTCTGGTGCACACCCATAAAACACCATGCGAATTGAAATAAGTCCTTTCAAAGCTTATTCGTCTTCTTTCTACGCATATGGAAGCGAAAAGACGGTTTTGTGTTATTTGGGACTCATTACACATACTTTGCGATTTCTGGGTTAATGAGCATTAACACCACGGAACACGATCTGAAATAAGCGAAATCCAAATTTCTTCTTTCTATGTAGCTGGAACGCAAAACAACCTGTTTGGGGAGGTATAGGCTCATTACACTTCGCTTTGCTATTTGTGCTTGGAAAGAACAATGCAAACATTTTCGTCTGCTTTCTATTGACATGGAACCAAAACACCTATGCTTGATTACGGCTGTTAAGAAACATTTCACTGATATTTTTGGGTGAATGTGCATTCTAACCCCAAAAACACCAATTTGCAACAAAACCAATCAGAGCTTAATCGTCTTTTTAAGTGGATGGAACCCAAAACACCTTTTTGCTTTGGTTGGAGGTGATTCTGGTGCACACCCATAAAACCCCATGCGAATTGAAATAAGTCCTTTCAAAGCTTATTCGTCTTCTTTCTACGCATATGGAAGCGAAAAGACGGTTTTGTGTTATTTGGGACTCATTACACATACTTTGCGATTTCTGGGTTAATGAGCATTAACACCACGGAACACGATCTGAAATAAGCGAAATCCAAAATTCTTCTTTCTATGTAGCTGGAACGCAAAACAACCAGTTTGGGGAAGTTTAGGCTCATTACACTTCGCTTTGCTATTTGTGGGTGGAAAGAACATGGAAAGAACAATGCAAACATTTTCGTCTGCTTTCTATTGACATGGAACCAAAACACCTATGCTTGATTACGGCTGTTAAGAAACATTTCACTCTGAGATTTTTGGGTGAATGTGCATTCTAACCAGAAAAACACCAATTTGCAACAAAACCAATCAGAGCTTTATCTTCTTTCATTTTAAGTGGATGGAACCCCAAACACCTTTTTGCTTTGGTTGGAGGTGATTCTGGTGCACACCCATAAAACACCATGCGAATTGAAATAAGTCCTTTCAAAGCTTATTCGTCTTCTTTCTACGCATATGGAAGCGAAAAGACGGTTTTGTGTTATTTGGGACTCATTACACATACTTTGCGATTTCTGGGTTAATGAGCATTAACACCACGGAACACGATCTGAAATAAGCGAAATCCAAATTTCTTCTTTCTATGTAGCTGGAACGCAAAACAACCTGTTTGGGGAGGTATAGGCTCATTACACTTCGCTTTGCTATTTGTGCTTGGAAAGAACAATGCAAACATTTTCGTCTGCTTTCTATTGACATGGAACCAAAACACCTATGCTTGATTACGGCTGTTAAGAAACATTTCACTCTGAGATTTTTGGGTGAATGTGCATTCTAACCAGAAAAACACCAATTTGCAACAAAACCAATCAGAGCTTTATCTTCTTTCATTTTAAGTGGATGGAACCCCAAACACCTTTTTGCTTTGGTTGGAGGTGATTCTGGTGCACACCCTTAAAACACCATGCGAATTGAAATAAGTCCTTTCAAAGCTTATTCGTCTTCTTTCTACGCATATGGAAGCGAAAAGACGGTTTTGTGTTATTTGGGACTCATTACACATACTTTGCGATTTCTGGGTTAATGAGCATTAACACCACGGAACACGATCTGAAATAAGCGAAATCCAAAATTCTTCTTTCTATGTAGCTGGAACGCAAAACAACCTGTTTGGGGAGGTATAGGCTCATTACACTTCGCTTTGCTATTTGTGCTTGGAAAGAACAATGCAAACATTTTCGTCTGCTTTCTATTGACATGGAACCAAAACACCTATGCTTGATTACGGCTGTTAAGAAACATTTCACTGATATTTTTGGGTGAATGTGCATTCTAACCCCAAAAACACCAATTTGCAACAAAACCAATCAGAGCTTAATCGTCTTTCTTTTTAAGTGGATGGAACCCAAAACACCTTTTTGCTTTGGTTGGAGGTGATTCTGGTGCACACCCATAAAACCCCATGCGAATTGAAATAAGTCCTTTCAAAGCTTATTCGTCTTCTTTCTACGCATATGGAAGCGAAAAGACGGTTTTGTGTTATTTGGGACTCATTACACATACTTTGCGATTTCTGGGTTAATGAGCATTAACACCACGGAACACGATCTGAAATAAGCGAAATCCAAAATTCTTCTTTCTATGTAGCTGGAACGCAAAACAACCAGTTTGGGGAAGTTTAGGCTCATTACACTTCGCTTTGCTATTTGTGGGTGGAAAGAACATGGAAAGAACAATGCAAACATTTTCGTCTGCTTTCTATTGACATGGAACCAAAACACCTATGCTTGATTACGGCTGTTAAGAAACATTTCACTCTGAGATTTTTGGGTGAATGTGCATTCTAACCAGAAAAACACCAATTTGCAACAAAACCAATCAGAGCTTTATCTTCTTTCATTTTAAGTGGATGGAACCCCAAACACCTTTTTGCTTTGGTTGGAGGTGATTCTGGTGCACACCCTTAAAACACCATGCGAATTGAAATAAGTCCTTTCAAAGCTTATTCGTCTTCTTTCTACGCATATGGAAGCGAAAAGACGGTTTTGTGTTATTTGGGACTCATTACACATACTTTGCGATTTCTGGGTTAATGAGCATTAACACCACGGAACACGATCTGAAATAAGCGAAATCCAAATTTCTTCTTTCTATGTAGCTGGAACGCAAAACAACCTGTTTGGGGAGGTATAGGCTCATTACACTTCGCTTTGCTATTTGTGCTTGGAAAGAACAATGCAAACATTTTCGTCTGCTTTCTATTGACATGGAACCAAAACACCTATGCTTGATTACGGCTGTCAGGGGTTCAGAAGGAGAGACACAGGAGGGGGAGCAAATGGAGAGTGAGGAGGAGGAGTACGAGGGGGGCGCAGGCAGTGACAGTGGCCAGAGTTATTCCACAAGCCTCTCTAGCGAATCGGAGGACTCACAGAAGGGAGCGCCGGTGGCCAGAGCAAGGGAGATTCCAAGGGAGAAACCTCAAGAGGGAGGGGCCAGCGGGGAGTCTCTGAACAGCAGCTGGAGATCAGGGCCAGCGTCTCCACCAGAGCGCAGTGGGGAGGGGGAGTCCCAGGAGTCGGAACCAGTGTCCTCACCACCAGAGGGAGGAGAGGAGTCAGGTTTGGCAACACCCACATCAGGAAGCGGGGAAACGGTCAGAAGGAAAGTCACCGGCTGGGCGCGCGCGCCAAGTTCAAATGTACAGGAGCGCGGCACAGCGGGGAGCCCGGGAAGGGAGCCAGGTCCTAAAGCCCGCCGGAGGGAGGGGCAAGACTCAGGAGGCTCCGCGTCAGAGGAGTCCAGGAAGGAGGGAACCCCAGAGGGCAGAAGGACCCAACGCAGGAAAGAGCAGCGCAAGAGGTGGAGCCAGGCTAGAATCTTAAACTGGTGTGGGTGGAGCAGTGAGTCAGAGGGGACTTAGCCGGTCTAGCGTTAAGACGTGGGCCTGCGCGCCCCAGAGCTTGGAAATGGAAACTAAACTTCAATAAAGACTTTTGTATATAATATCCACTGGGCGTTGGTCCTCTGTGAGCTGGGACCTAGCGGCAGTCCTGACAGTAAGTCCCCTCACCATTTTCACCAATTTTGCAACCTCGTGGAGTGCGGGAAAGCAGCGAGGGGTGAAGATTGGTGCTTCGCGAGCTCACGAAAAACAGGGAAATGACTACCGAAGAGAGGATAGCGAGTTTGCAAAACGCAGTGACGCAGTTGACTGCAGAAATTGCGGCTTCCAGAAAGAAAGAACAGGAAGCAGCTGCTGCCTGCCAGGATCTGCGAACCAGGTTAGAAGTGCTAAGTACACAGAGGCTACCGGCCACCAGACCAGAAGGGATTGGGCTGGGAAACAGAGGAGGGAGCCTGGTATCTCACTTCAATGGGGACCTGCAGGAGTATCCTAACTTCAGAGCAGATGTGATTTATACATTGCAGCTGCTTGACAAAGACTTTAAAAATGAGGGAGAGAAAGTGGGATTTATTATTTCGCATTTGCGGGGGGAGGCAAAATCGTGGCTGCGCAATCTATGGAGAGACAAGGATCCAGCCCTCCAAAATGCGGCTGCCTTCATTAAAGTGATGGATGCGTGTTTTTTATCTGAGATTGATGTGGATATCGCTAGGAGGGAGATTCACGGACTAAGACAAGGTAAAGCCACTGTGAGGCAATATCATGCACGTTTTTTCGGATTGGTGAATGTACTAGCCTGGGAGAAAGAATCGCCTGCCGTCAGAGACCTGTTCTGGGAGGGGTTGAGCGGAGCTGTGAAAGATGAGATCGCAAGGGGGGGAAGACCCCAAACCACCAAGGAAGTGGTGGAACGGGCACTCTCCATTGGGGTTCGGTTGGAAGGACGCCCTTGGGGCAGGGAGGAAGGGCATTTGGGACGCACGCCAGCGAAAGGACTGCCTCCCTTCCCCAAGGAGGCGGCGCGCGCTCGATCCATGCCTCCGCTGGGAGGGGGAGAGGAGCCGATGGAGATAGGTGGTGCTAAGGCTCACTCCACAGTCGGAGCCCTAACTCCGGGAGCAGTCAAGATGAAGCCTCCTAGAGGAACCAGGAAGTGCTACATCTGCGACAGTGCTCAGCATATGGCAAAAGAGTGTCCCCAGCGGTTTCACAAGCATACTGCAGCCGCAGCGACAGTAACAGACGCAATTCAGCAGAGGGAGTCGCAGCAGGAAAACTCCACTGTCTGGCTGGAGATGGCATCTCTGGGGACCAGCCAGACAAGTCAGTGAAGCAATCCCCAGGGATCTTACAGCCCACCGACCCCCTCCCACCCAAACCAGTAGTGCAGCTCACCGCATCCCTTCAGCTCCCCAATGGGCTACTGGTGGAAATTCCCATCACCGTAGACTCGGGGAGCAATGCAGATTTTATAGACATGCAGTTCCTCCAGCAACATGGCATAGCCCTTCTGCCAGCGGCGGTACCTCTGAAAGTCGTCACAGTGGACGGCAGGGAGCTACTGGGAGGGCAAGTGCTACAGCAGACGCCGCCAATGGTGATGCGCATTGGAAACCACCGTGAGGTCATCAGCTTCAACGTCACCCGCCTGTCAGACACGCCCATAGTGTTGGGAATGAGTTGGCTGGATAGGCACAGCCCGGCATTAGCTTGGTACCAGCGGCAACTGACCTTCGGCTCCTCTTACTGCGCAGAACACTGCATCCTGGCGGACTTGGAAGATGAGGGGCACGAGGATGGACCACAGCTGAACTTGGGCATGTTGCAAGCGGTGCCTAACAAATACAAGGAGTTTTTGGAGGTCTTCTGCGAGAAAGAGGCGGATAAGCTGCCACCCCACAGACCCTACGACTGCAAGATCGACCTCCTGCCCGGGGCGACGCTCCCGACGGGGAAACTGTACTCCATGTCTGAGGATGAATTGCAAGAGCTCAGGGAGTTCATAGATCACAACCTGAAGCGGGGATTCATCCGGGAGTCCAAGGCGGCAGGAGGCAGTCCCGTGTTCTTTGTAAAGAAGCGGGACACGCCCCAAAAGAGGCTGGTCGTTGATTTCCGCTTCTTGAACCTCAAGACCAAGCCCTCAGCATTCCCTATGCCCAAGATCGATGACCTGCTGGCGACGGTGAGGAAGGGTCGCATCTTTACCAAGTTGGATCTGCGCGGAGCGTACAATCTCATTCGCGTACGGGAAGGCGACGAGTGGAAAACAACCATGTTTACGCCGCTGGGCACTTATGAATACAGAGTTATGCCTTTTGGATTAAAAAATGGTTCCCACTGCTTTCAAGCCTTCATGCATCATGTCTTGGCGGGTCTCCTCTACAAGAAGTGCGTCTGCTTCCTGGATGACATCCTAATCTTCTCGGAATCGCCGGAGGCTCACGAGAGAGATGTTAGGGAAGTTCTGCAGAGGCTGCGGGAGCACAGGCTGTACGCCAAGCTGGAGAAGTGCCAGTTCGACAAGACGGAGGTGGATTTCTTGGGCTACAAACTGTCCGACAAGGGACTGGCTATGGACGGTGCCAAGGTACGTGCAGTACTGGATTGGAAGAGCCCACGCAATAGGAAGGAAGTACAGAGGTTTGTCGGTTTTGCCAACTTTTATCGCAAGTTCATCAAGGGTTTCGCCATGCAGACAGCGGCCATCACCGACACCCTCAGTTCCAAGAAGAAGAGGTTCGTCTGGACGGAGCAGGCAGAGCAGTCCTTTCAGAAGCTCAAGCAGCTCTTCGCTTCCGAAGAGAACCTACTGCACGTAAATCCCAGCAGGCCCATGAGAGTGGAGACGGACGCCTCAGACAGGGCCGTGGGAGCCGTTCTGTTGCAGCAAGACCACCAGGGGGACTGGAGGCCGTGCGCTTTCTACTCCAGAAAACTCAGCAAAGCGGAGCAGAACTACACCATTTGGGACAGGGAGTTGCTGGCCATACATGCAGCCTTCAAGGCGTGGCGGCACTTCCTCGTCGGAGCCAAGCACACGGTGCAGGTCCGCACAGACCATAAGAACTTGGAGTACTGGCGCACGGCGAGGTTCCTGAACCAGCGACACATCCGCTGGGCGGAGTTCTTTGCAGATTTCGACTTCAGAATTGAGTACATCCCAGGAAACAGCAACGTCTTGGCGGACGCGCTGTCCAGAAAACCGCAGTATCTGGAGGCAGAGGCACCGGCGGCGGCCAAGCACATTTTCACACCACAGGCGTGGGCATGCGCGTCAGCCACGGTGGACCTGGACGCGGTGCGCCGCGCGCTGCGAACAGACTCGTTCGCCCGAGCCAAGATGGAGGAGGTGTGCAGTGGCAAGGCGAGGGGCGACGAATTCCAAGTGCGAGACGGCCTGCTCCTACGCAAGGGAGTCCTCTACGTACCAGGAGACAGCCTCCGCGCGAAGGTCCTGCAACAGCTGCACGACGCGCCCAGCGCGGGGCACTTCGGCAAGGAGAAGACGGTGGACTTAGTAGCCAGAGACTTTTGGTGGCCTAAGATGCGGGGGGATGTCGCGGACTATGTCAATAGGTGCGACACCTGCCAAAGGGCTAAGCCTGTGCACCAGCCGCCGGCGGGCCTGTTGGAACCGCTACAGACACCGTTCGTACCGTGGGAGAGGGTAGCCCTGGACTTTGTCACAGATCTACCCAGCTCAAGGGGCAAGACGGCAGTGCTCGTGGTAGTGGACCTGTTCACCAAGATGGCCCACTTCATTCCGTGCGCGAAGGTGGCCACGGCCGAGCAGACCGCTAAGATGTTCATAGACCACGTGTTCAAGGTGCACGGCCTACCACGGTCTATTTTGTCCGACCGGGGGCGCCAGTTCATCTCCAACTTCTGGCAAAAGCTGATGGGATTCCTGAACGTCAAGGTCAGCCTGGCGTCGGCGAGACACCCGCAAACTAACGGGCAGGCGGAAAGGGTCAACGCCATCATGCAGCAGTACCTGAGATGCTACGCGAACCAGCAGCCATCGACCTGGGTGGACTATCTACCGTTGGCCGAGTTTGCCTACAACAACACGAAGCACGGGTCCACGGGGGTGACCCCATTTTTTGCCAACTACGGGAGGCATCCCAGAACCTTCCCGGGTCTGGACACAGTGCGGGAGGGGGAGCCACAGGGAGCAGAGGAAGTGGCAGCGGAGTTGCAGGAGATCCACGAGCAGCTCAGGAGGCAGTTAGAGTTGGCAAAACAGGCTTACAAAGTGCAGGCAGATCGACACAGGAGGGTTGGGGAGGACATCCAGGTGGGAGACTGGGTCTGGTTGGCAGCACAAGCAGTTCCAGCCAGATCGTTAGCCAAGAAGAAACTAGGGCACAAGCAGCTAGGGCCTTACCAAGTAGAGGCGCAGATCAACCCAGTGGCCTTCCGGTTGACACTCCCGGAGGGTTCCAGAATGCACCCGGTCTTTCATAGATCAGTGCTCACGCCCTACAGAGAGCCCCACAGGTTTCAAGCACCGGGGAAGGCGCCAGACCCGCTCAGAGAAGCGCCCAAAAAAGGGGGGTCGCCGAAAGGGGAGCCACTTAATGAAGCCACTGAGATTTTAGACTCAAGGTGGGGGGAGGACGGGATTGAATATCTTCTCGCCACGGAGGACACCCCGGCCAGCGCCAACAGGTGGGTGCCGGATTACGCAGTGGAAGAGCAGTTGCTCAAGGAAGAATTCCACACACTTTTCCCGCACAAGCCTATGCCGGCGGGCTTTTTCGAGGATTGTTTGTTCACACCCACACTCTCGGCCAGCACTTTCCGGGGTTTCTCGTCAGCTGAGGACTCGGCTCCGGGAGGCAGCTCTCCGGAGGGATCACTTTCAGGTTTTGGCACGGGGGGATCTTATTGGTGGGAGGACCAACCCGAGGTGGGCTGGCGCAGAGACATGCCGAAGGGGCCCTGGGAGGTGGACCCCCATCAAACAACAGGGGGAGGAGGGCTCTTGGGTGATTTGGGGTCGAGCGCAGATTTCGAGCACACCGCGCAGGAGATGGAAGCGGAGGAGGTCGTCGTCGACGAGCCCATGGGGGACTTCCCGGACTTATCTCGATGGTTGCAAGCCTCAGGGGACGAGCTGTATCCTGGACTCACCCCTACAACAATGGAGCACCCGGAACCCGCACCGGAAGAGGGGGAGGGGGGAAGGGGGGGCTTCGAGGGGGGGATGGATGTCAGGGGTTCAGAAGGAGAGACACAGGAGGGGGAGCAAATGGAGAGTGAGGAGGAGGAGTACGAGGGGGGCGCAGGCAGTGACAGTGGCCAGAGTTATTCCACAAGCCTCTCTAGCGAATCGGAGGACTCACAGAAGGGAGCGCCGGTGGCCAGAGCAAGGGAGATTCCAAGGGAGAAACCTCAAGAGGGAGGGGCCAGCGGGGAGTCTCTGAACAGCAGCTGGAGATCAGGGCCAGCGTCTCCACCAGAGCGCAGTGGGGAGGGGGAGTCCCAGGAGTCGGAACCAGTGTCCTCACCACCAGAGGGAGGAGAGGAGTCAGGTTTGGCAACACCCACATCAGGAAGCGGGGAAACGGTCAGAAGGAAAGTCACCGGCTGGGCGCGCGCGCCAAGTTCAAATGTACAGGAGCGCGGCACAGCGGGGAGCCCGGGAAGGGAGCCAGGTCCTAAAGCCCGCCGGAGGGAGGGGCAAGACTCAGGAGGCTCCGCGTCAGAGGAGTCCAGGAAGGAGGGAACCCCAGAGGGCAGAAGGACCCAACGCAGGAAAGAGCAGCGCAAGAGGTGGAGCCAGGCTAGAATCTTAAACTGGTGTGGGTGGAGCAGTGAGTCAGAGGGGACTTAGCCGGTCTAGCGTTAAGACGTGGGCCTGCGCGCCCCAGAGCTTGGAAATGGAAACTAAACTTCAATAAAGACTTTTGTATATAATATCCACTGGGCGTTGGTCCTCTGTGAGCTGGGACCTAGCGGCAGTCCTGACAACGGCTGTTAAGAAACATTTCACTGATATTTTTGGGTGAATGTGCATTCTAACCCCAAAAACACCAATTTGCAACAAAACCAATCAGAGCTTAATCGTCTTTCTTTTTAAGTGGATGGAACCCAAAACACCTTTTTGCTTTGGTTGGAGGTGATTCTGGTGCACACCCATAAAACCCCATGCGAATTGAAATAAGTCCTTTCAAAGCTTATTCGTCTTCTTTCTACGCATATGGAAGCGAAAAGACGGTTTTGTGTTATTTGGGACTCATTACACATACTTTGCGATTTCTGGGTTAATGAGCATTAACACCACGGAACACGATCTGAAATAAGCGAAATCCAAAATTCTTCTTTCTATGTAGCTGGAACGCAAAACAACCAGTTTGGGGAAGTTTAGGCTCATTACACTTCGCTTTGCTATTTGTGGGTGGAAAGAACATGGAAAGAACAATGCAAACATTTTCGTCTGCTTTCTATTGACATGGAACCAAAACACCTATGCTTGATTACGGCTGTTAAGAAACATTTCACTCTGAGATTTTTGGGTGAATGTGCATTCTAACCAGAAAAACACCAATTTGCAACAAAACCAATCAGAGCTTTATCTTCTTTCATTTTAAGTGGATGGAACCCCAAACACCTTTTTGCTTTGGTTGGAGGTGATTCTGGTGCACACCCTTAAAACACCATGCGAATTGAAATAAGTCCTTTCAAAGCTTATTCGTCTTCTTTCTACGCATATGGAAGCGAAAAGACGGTTTTGTGTTATTTGGGACTCATTACACATACTTTGCGATTTCTGGGTTAATGAGCATTAACACCACGGAACACGATCTGAAATAAGCGAAATCCAAAATTCTTCTTTCTATGTAGCTGGAACGCAAAACAACCTGTTTGGGGAGGTATAGGCTCATTACACTTCGCTTTGCTATTTGTGCTTGGAAAGAACAATGCAAACATTTTCGTCTGCTTTCTATTGACATGGAACCAAAACACCTATGCTTGATTACGGCTAAGAAACATTTCACTCTGCGATTTTTGGGTGAATGTGCATTCTAACCAGAAAAACACCAATTTGCAACAAAACCAATCAGAGCTTTATCTTCTTTCATTTTAAGTGGATGGAACCCAAAACACCTTTTTGCTTTGGTTGGAGGTGATTCTGGTGCACACCCATAAAACACCATGCGAATTGAAATAAGTCCTATCAAAGCTTATTCGTCTTCTTTCTACGCATACGGAAGCGAAAAGACGGTTTTGTGTTATTTGGGACTCATTACACATACTTTGCGATTTCTGCGTTAATGAGCAATAACACCACGGAACACGATTTGAAATAAGCGAAATCCAAAATTCTTCGCTTTGCTATTTGTGCTTGGAAAGAGCATGGAAAGAACAATGCAAACATTTTCGTCTGCTTTCTATTGACATGGAACCAAAACACCTATGCTTGATTACGGCTGTTAAGAAACATTTCACTCTGCGATTTTTGGGTGAATGTGCATTCTAACCAGAAAAACACCAATTTGCAACAAAACCAATCAGAGCTTTATCTTCTTTCATTTTAAGTGGATGGAACCCCAAACACCTTTTTGCTTTGGTTGGAGGTGATTCTGGTGCACACCCTTAAAACATCATGCGAATTGAAATAAGTCCTTTCAAAGCTTATTCGTCTTCTTTCTACGCATATGGAAGCGAAAAGACGGTTTTGTGTTATTTGGGACTCATTACACATACTTTGCGATTTCTGGGTTAATGAGCATTAACACCACGGAACACGATCTGAAATAAGCGAAATCCAAATTTCTTCTTTCTATGTAGCTGGAACGCAAAACAACCTGTTTGGGGAGGTATAGGCTCATTACACTTCGCTTTGCTATTTGTGCTTGGAAAGAACAATGCAAACATTTTCGTCTGCTTTCTATTGACATGGAACCAAAACACCTATGCTTGATTACGGCTGTTAAGAAACATTTCACTGATATTTTTGGGTGAATGTGCATTCTAACCCCAAAAACACCAATTTGCAACAAAACCAATCAGAGCTTAATCGTCTTTCTTTTTAAGTGGATGGAACCCAAAACACCTTTTTGCTTTGGTTGGAGGTGATTCTGGTGCACACCCATAAAATCCCATGCGAATTGAAATAAGTCCTTTCAAAGCTTATTCGTCTTCTTTCTACGCATATGGAAGCGAAAAGACGGTTTTGTGTTATTTGGGACTCATTACACATACTTTGCGATTTCTGGGTTAATGAGCATTAACACCACGGAACACGATCTGAAATAAGCGAAATCCAAATTTCTTCTTTCTATGTAGCTGGAACGCAAAACAACCTGTTTGGGGAAGTTTAGGCTCATTACACTTCGCTTTGCTATTTGTGCTTGGAAAGAACAATGCAAACATTTTCGTCTGCTTTCTATTGACATGGAACCAAAACACCTATGCTTGATTACGGCTGTTAAGAAACATTTCACTGATATTTTTGGGTGAATGTGCATTCTAACCCCAAAAACACCAATTTGCAACAAAACCAATCAGAGCTTAATCGTCTTTCTTTTTAAGTGGATGGAACCCAAAACACCTTTTTGCTTTGGTTGGAGGTGATTCTGGTGCACACCCATAAAACCACATGCGAATTGAAATAAGTCCTTTCAAAGCTTATTCGTCTTCTTTCTACGCATATGGAAGCGAAAAGACGGTTTTGTGTTATTTGGGAGTCATTACACATACTTTGCGATTTCTGGGTTAATGAGCAATAACACCACGGAACACGATTTGAAATAAGCGAAATCCAGAATTCTTCGCTTTGCTATTTGTGCTTGGAAAGAACATGGAAAGAACAATGCAAACATTTTCGTCTGCTTTCTATTGACATGGAACCAAAACACCTATGCTTGATTACGGCTGTTAAGAAACATTTCACTGATATTTTTGGGTGAATGTGCATTCTAACCCCAAAAACACCAATTTGCAACAAAACCAATCAGAGCTTAATCGTCTTTCTTTTTAAGTGGATGGAACCCAAAACACCTTTTTGCTTTGGTTGGAGGTGATTCTGGTGCACACCCATAAAACCCCATGCGAATTGAAATAAGTCCTTTCAAAGCTTATTCGTCTTCTTTCTACGCATATGGAAGCGAAAAGACGGTTTTGTGTTATTTGGGACTCATTACACATACTTTGCGATTTCTGGGTTAATGAGCATTAACACCACGGAACACGATTTGAAATAAACGAAATCCAAAATTCTTCTTTCTATGTAGCTGGAACGCAAAACTACCTGTTTGGAGAGGTATAGGCTCATTACACTTCGCTTTGCTATTTGTGCTTGGAAAGAACAATGCAAACATTTTCGTCTGCTTTCTATTGACATGGAACCAAAACACCTATGCTTGATTACGGCTGTTAAGAAACATTTCACTCTGAGATTTTTGGATGAATGTGCATTCTAACCAGAAAAACACCAATTTGCAACAAAACCAATCAGAGCTTTATCTTCTTTCATTTTAAGTGGATGGAACCCCAAACACCTTTTTGCTTTGGTTGGAGGTGATTCTGGTGCACACCCTTAAAACACCATGCGAATTGAAATAAGTCCTTTCAAAGCTTATTCGTCTTCTTTCTACGCATATGGAAGCGAAAAGACGGTTTTGTGTTATTTGGGACTCATTACACATACTTTGCGATTTCTGGGTTAATGAGCATTAACACCACGGAACACGATCTGAAATAAGCGAAATCCAAATTTCTTCTTTCTATGTAGCTGGAACGCAAAACAACCTGTTTGGGGAGGTATAGGCTCATTACACTTCGCTTTGCTATTTGTGGGTGGAAAGAAAAATGCAAACATTTTCGTCTGCTTTCTATTGACATGGAACCAAAACACCTATGCTTGATTACGGCTGTTAAGAAACATTTCACTGATATTTTTGGGTGAATGTGCATTCTAACCCCAAAAACACCAATTTGCAACAAAACCAATCAGAGCTTAATCGTCTTTCTTTTTAAGTGGATGGAACCCAAAACACCTTTTTGCTTTGGTTGGAGGTGATTCTGGTGCACACCCATAAAACCCCATGCGAATTGAAATAAGTCCTTTCAAAGCTTATTCGTCTTCTTTCTACGCATATGGAAGCGAAAAGACGGTTTTGTGTTATTTGGGACTCATTACACATACTTTGCGATTTCTGGGTTAATGAGCATTAACACCACGGAACACGATCTGAAATAAGCGAAATCCAAAATTCTTCTTTCTATGTAGCTGGACGCAAAACAACCAGTTTGGGGAAGTTTAGGCTCATTACACTTCGCTTTGCTATTTGTGGGTGGAAAGAACATGGAAAGAACAATGCAAACATTTTCGTCTGCTTTCTATTGACATGGAACCAAAACACCTATGCTTGATTACGGCTGTTAAGAAACATTTCACTCTGAGATTTTTGGGTGAATGTGCATTCTAACCAGAAAAACACCAATTTGCAACAAAACCAATCAGAGCTTTATCTTCTTTCATTTTAAGTGGATGGAACCCCAAACACCTTTTTGCTTTGGTTGGAGGTGATTCTGGTGCACACCCTTAAAACCCCATGCGAATTGAAATAAGTCCTTTCAAAGCTTATTCGTCTTCTTTCTACGCATATGGAAGCGAAAAGACGGTTTTGTGTTATTTGGGACTCATTACACATACTTTGCGATTTCTGGGTTAATGAGCATTAACACCACGGAACACGATCTGAAATAAGCGAAATCCAAAATTCTTCTTTCTATGTAGCTGGAACGCAAAACAACCAGTTTGGGGAAGTTTAGGCTCATTACACTTCGCTTTGCTATTTGTGGGTGGAAAGAACATGGAAAGAACAATGCAAACATTTTCGTCTGCTTTCTATTGACATGGAACCAAAACACCTATGCTTGATTACGGCTGTTAAGAAACATTTCACTCTGAGATTTTTGGGTGAATGTGCATTCTAACCAGAAAAACACCAATTTGCAACAAAACCAATCAGAGCTTTATCTTCTTTCATTTTAAGTGGATGGAACCCCAAACACCTTTTTGCTTTGGTTGGAGGTGATTCTGGTGCACACCCTTAAAACACCATGCGAATTGAAATAAGTCCTTTCAAAGCTTATTCGTCTTCTTTCTACGCATATGGAAGCGAAAAGACGGTTTTGTGTTATTTGGGACTCATTACACATACTTTGCGATTTCTGGGTTAATGAGCATTAACACCACGGAACACGATTTGAAATAAACGAAATCCAAAATTCTTCTTTCTATGTAGCTGGAACGCAAAACTACCTGTTTGGAGAGGTATAGGCTCATTACACTTCGCTTTGCTATTTGTGCTTGGAAAGAACAATGCAAACATTTTCGTCTGCTTTCTATTGACATGGAACCCAAACACCTATGCTTGATTACGGCTGTTAAGAAACATTTCACTCTGAGATTTTTGGGTGAATGTGCATTCTAACCAGAAAAACACCAATTTGCAACAAAACCAATCAGAGCTTTATCTTCTTTCATTTTAAGTGGATGGAACCCCAAACACCTTTTTGCTTTGGTTGGAGGTGATTCTGGTGCACACCCTTAAAACACCATGCGAATTGAAATAAGTCCTTTCAAAGCTTATTCGTCTTCTTTCTACGCATATGGAAGCGAAAAGACGGTTTTGTGTTATTTGGGACTCATTACACATACTTTGCGATTTCTGGGTTAATGAGCATTAACACCACGGAACACGATTTGAAATAAACGAAATCCAAAATTCTTCTTTCTATGTAGCTGGAACGCAAAACTACCTGTTTGGAGAGGTATAGGCTCATTACACTTCGCTTTGCTATTTGTGCTTGGAAAGAACAATGCAAACATTTTCGTCTGCTTTCTATTGACATGGAACCAAAACACCTATGCTTGATTACGGCTGTTAAGAAACATTTCACTCTGAGATTTTTGGGTGAATGTGCATTCTAACCAGAAAAACACCAATTTGCAACAAAACCAATCAGAGCTTTATCTTCTTTCATTTTAAGTGGATGGAACCCCAAACACCTTTTTGCTTTGGTTGGAGGTGATTCTGGTGCACACCCTTAAAACACCATGCGAATTGAAATAAGTCCTTTCAAAGCTTATTCGTCTTCTTTCTACGCATATGGAAGCGAAAAGACGGTTTTGTGTTATTTGGGACTCATTACACATACTTTGCGATTTCTGGGTTAATGAGCATTAACACCACGGAACACGATCTGAAATAAGCTGTCAGGGGTTCAGAAGGAGAGACACAGGAGGGGGAGCAAATGGAGAGTGAGGAGGAGGAGTACGAGGGGGGCGCAGGCAGTGACAGTGGCCAGAGTTATTCCACAAGCCTCTCTAGCGAATCGGAGGACTCACAGAAGGGAGCGCCGGTGGCCAGAGCAAGGGAGATTCCAAGGGAGAAACCTCAAGAGGGAGGGGCCAGCGGGGAGTCTCTGAACAGCAGCTGGAGATCAGGGCCAGCGTCTCCACCAGAGCGCAGTGGGGAGGGGGAGTCCCAGGAGTCGGGACCAGTGTCCTCACCACCAGAGGGAGGAGAGGAGTCAGGTTTGGCAACACCCACATCAGGAAGCGGGGAAACGGTCAGAAGGAAAGTCACCGGCTGGGCGCGCGCGCCAAGTTCAAATGTACAGGAGCGCGGCACAGCGGGGAGCCCGGGAAGGGAGCCAGGTCCTAAAGCCCGCCGGAGGGAGGGGCAAGACTCAGGAGGCTCCGCGTCAGAGGAGTCCAGGAAGGAGGGAACCCCAGAGGGCAGAAGGACCCAACGCAGGAAAGAGCAGCGCAAGAGGTGGAGCCAGGCTAGAATCTTAAACTGGTGTGGGTGGAGCAGTGAGTCAGAGGGGACTTAGCCGGTCTAGCGTTAAGACGTGGGCCTGCGCGCCCCAGAGCTTGGAAATGGAAACTAAACTTCAATAAAGACTTTTGTATATAATATCCACTGGGCGTTGGTCCTCTGTGAGCTGGGACCTAGCGGCAGTCCTGACAGTAAGTCCCCTCTCCATTTTCACCAATTTTGCAACCTCGTGGAGTACGGGAAAGCAGCGAGGGGTGAAGATTGGTGCTTCGCGAGCTCACGAAAAACAGGGAAATGACTACCGAAGAGAGGATAGCGAGTTTGCAAAACGCAGTGACGCAGTTGACTGCAGAAATTGCGGCTTCCAGAAAGAAAGAACAGGAAGCAGCTGCTGCCTGCCAGGATCTGCGAACCAGGTTAGAAGTGCTAACTACACAGAGGCTACCGGCCACCAGACCAGAAGGGATTGGGCTGGGAAACAGAGGAGGGAGCCTGGTATCTCACTTCAATGGGGACCTGCAGGAGTATCCTAACTTCAGAGCAGATGTGA
The DNA here is from genome assembly GCF_964106915.1 of Podarcis gaigeae. Taxonomy (NCBI): domain Eukaryota; kingdom Metazoa; phylum Chordata; class Lepidosauria; order Squamata; family Lacertidae; genus Podarcis; species Podarcis gaigeae. The sequence continues at coordinate 134,562 of NW_028153296.1, read as the reverse complement.
TTTATACATTGCAGCTGCTTGACAAAGACTTTAAAAATGAGGGAGAGAAAGTGGGATTTATTATTTCGCATTTGCGGGGGGAGGCAAAATCGTGGCTGCGCAATCTATGGAGAGACAAGGATCCAGCCCTCCAAAATGCGGCTGCCTTCATTAAAGTGATGGATGCGTGTTTTTTATCTGAGATTGATGTGGATATCGCTAGGAGGGAGATTCACGGACTAAGACAAGGTAAAGCCACTGTGAGGCAATATCATGCACGTTTTTTCGGATTGGTGAATGTACTAGCCTGGGAGAAAGAATCGCCTGCCGTCAGAGACCTGTTCTGGGAGGGGTTGAGCGGAGCTGTGAAAGATGAGATCGCAAGGGGGGGAAGACCCCAAACCACCAAGGAAGTGGTGGAACGGGCACTCTCCATTGGGGTTCGGTTGGAAGGACGCCCTTGGGGCAGGGAGGAAGGGCATTTGGGACGCACGCCAGCGAAAGGACTGCCTCCCTTCCCCAAGGAGGCGGCGCGCGCTCGATCCATGCCTCCGCTGGGAGGGGGAGAGGAGCCGATGGAGATAGGTGGTGCTAAGGCTCACTCCACAGTCGGAGCCCTAACTCCGGGAGCAGTCAAGATGAAGCCTCCTAGAGGAACCAGGAAGTGCTACATCTGCGACAGTGCTCAGCATATGGCAAAAGAGTGTCCCCAGCGGTTTCACAAGCATACTGCAGCCGCAGCGACAGTAACAGACGCAATTCAGCAGAGGGAGTCGCAGCAGGAAAACTCCACTGTCTGGCTGGAGATGGCATCTCTGGGGACCAGCCAGACAAGTCAGTGAAGCAATCCCCAGGGATCTTACAGCCCACCGACCCCCTCCCACCCAAACCAGTAGTGCAGCTCACCGCATCCCTTCAGCTCCCCAATGGGCTACTGGTGGAAATTCCCATCACCGTAGACTCGGGGAGCAATGCAGATTTTATAGACATGCAGTTCCTCCAGCAACATGGCATAGCCCTTCTGCCAGCGGCGGTACCTCTGAAAGTCGTCACAGTGGACGGCAGGGAGCTACTGGGAGGGCAAGTGCTACAGCAGACGCCGCCAATGGTGATGCGCATTGGAAACCACCGTGAGGTCATCAGCTTCAACGTCACCCGCCTGTCAGACACGCCCATAGTGTTGGGAATGAGTTGGCTGGATAGGCACAGCCCGGCATTAGCTTGGTACCAGCGGCAACTGACCTTCGGCTCCTCTTACTGCGCAGAACACTGCATCCTGGCGGACTTGGAAGATGAGGGGCACGAGGATGGACCACAGCTGAACTTGGGCATGTTGCAAGCGGTGCCTAACAAATACAAGGAGTTTTTGGAGGTCTTCTGCGAGAAAGAGGCGGATAAGCTGCCACCCCACAGACCCTACGACTGCAAGATCGACCTCCTGCCCGGGGCGACGCTCCCGACGGGGAAACTGTACTCCATGTCTGAGGATGAATTGCAAGAGCTCAGGGAGTTCATAGATCACAACCTGAAGCGGGGATTCATCCGGGAGTCCAAGGCGGCAGGAGGCAGTCCCGTGTTCTTTGTAAAGAAGCGGGACACGCCCCAAAAGAGGCTGGTCGTTGATTTCCGCTTCTTGAACCTCAAGACCAAGCCCTCAGCATTCCCTATGCCCAAGATCGATGACCTGCTGGCGACGGTGAGGAAGGGTCGCATCTTTACCAAGTTGGATCTGCGCGGAGCGTACAATCTCATTCGCGTACGGGAAGGCGACGAGTGGAAAACAACCATGTTTACGCCGCTGGGCACTTATGAATACAGAGTTATGCCTTTTGGATTAAAAAATGGTTCCCACTGCTTTCAAGCCTTCATGCATCATGTCTTGGCGGGTCTCCTCTACAAGAAGTGCGTCTGCTTCCTGGATGACATCCTAATCTTCTCGGAATCGCCGGAGGCTCACGAGAGAGATGTTAGGGAAGTTCTGCAGAGGCTGCGGGAGCACAGGCTGTACGCCAAGCTGGAGAAGTGCCAGTTCGACAAGACGGAGGTGGATTTCTTGGGCTACAAACTGTCCGACAAGGGACTGGCTATGGACGGTGCCAAGGTACGTGCAGTACTGGATTGGAAGAGCCCACGCAATAGGAAGGAAGTACAGAGGTTTGTCGGTTTTGCCAACTTTTATCGCAAGTTCATCAAGGGTTTCGCCATGCAGACAGCGGCCATCACCGACACCCTCAGTTCCAAGAAGAAGAGGTTCGTCTGGACGGAGCAGGCAGAGCAGTCCTTTCAGAAGCTCAAGCAGCTCTTCGCTTCCGAAGAGAACCTACTGCACGTAAATCCCAGCAGGCCCATGAGAGTGGAGACGGACGCCTCAGACAGGGCCGTGGGAGCCGTTCTGTTGCAGCAAGACCACCAGGGGGACTGGAGGCCGTGCGCTTTCTACTCCAGAAAACTCAGCAAAGCGGAGCAGAACTACACCATTTGGGACAGGGAGTTGCTGGCCATACATGCAGCCTTCAAGGCGTGGCGGCACTTCCTCGTCGGAGCCAAGCACACGGTGCAGGTCCGCACAGACCATAAGAACTTGGAGTACTGGCGCACGGCGAGGTTCCTGAACCAGCGACACATCCGCTGGGCGGAGTTCTTTGCAGATTTCGACTTCAGAATTGAGTACATCCCAGGAAACAGCAACGTCTTGGCGGACGCGCTGTCCAGAAAACCGCAGTATCTGGAGGCAGAGGCACCGGCGGCGGCCAAGCACATTTTCACACCACAGGCGTGGGCATGCGCGTCAGCCACGGTGGACCTGGACGCGGTGCGCCGCGCGCTGCGAACAGACTCGTTCGCCCGAGCCAAGATGGAGGAGGTGTGCAGTGGCAAGGCGAGGGGCGACGAATTCCAAGTGCGAGACGGCCTGCTCCTACGCAAGGGAGTCCTCTACGTACCAGGAGACAGCCTCCGCGCGAAGGTCCTGCAACAGCTGCACGACGCGCCCAGCGCGGGGCACTTCGGCAAGGAGAAGACGGTGGACTTAGTAGCCAGAGACTTTTGGTGGCCTAAGATGCGGGGGGATGTCGCGGACTATGTCAATAGGTGCGACACCTGCCAAAGGGCTAAGCCTGTGCACCAGCCGCCGGCGGGCCTGTTGGAACCGCTACAGACACCGTTCGTACCGTGGGAGAGGGTAGCCCTGGACTTTGTCACAGATCTACCCAGCTCAAGGGGCAAGACGGCAGTGCTCGTGGTAGTGGACCTGTTCACCAAGATGGCCCACTTCATTCCGTGCGCGAAGGTGGCCACGGCCGAGCAGACCGCTAAGATGTTCATAGACCACGTGTTCAAGGTGCACGGCCTACCACGGTCTATTTTGTCCGACCGGGGGCGCCAGTTCATCTCCAACTTCTGGCAAAAGCTGATGGGATTCCTGAACGTCAAGGTCAGCCTGGCGTCGGCGAGACACCCGCAAACTAACGGGCAGGCGGAAAGGGTCAACGCCATCATGCAGCAGTACCTGAGATGCTACGCGAACCAGCAGCCATCGACCTGGGTGGACTATCTACCGTTGGCCGAGTTTGCCTACAACAACACGAAGCACGGGTCCACGGGGGTGACCCCATTTTTTGCCAACTACGGGAGGCATCCCAGAACCTTCCCGGGTCTGGACACAGTGCGGGAGGGGGAGCCACAGGGAGCAGAGGAAGTGGCAGCGGAGTTGCAGGAGATCCACGAGCAGCTCAGGAGGCAGTTAGAGTTGGCAAAACAGGCTTACAAAGTGCAGGCAGATCGACACAGGAGGGTTGGGGAGGACATCCAGGTGGGAGACTGGGTCTGGTTGGCAGCACAAGCAGTTCCAGCCAGATCGTTAGCCAAGAAGAAACTAGGGCACAAGCAGCTAGGGCCTTACCAAGTAGAGGCGCAGATCAACCCAGTGGCCTTCCGGTTGACACTCCCGGAGGGTTCCAGAATGCACCCGGTCTTTCATAGATCAGTGCTCACGCCCTACAGAGAGCCCCACAGGTTTCAAGCACCGGGGAAGGCGCCAGACCCGCTCAGAGAAGCGCCCAAAAAAGGGGGGTCGCCGAAAGGGGAGCCACTTAATGAAGCCACTGAGATTTTAGACTCAAGGTGGGGGGAGGACGGGATTGAATATCTTCTCGCCACGGAGGACACCCCGGCCAGCGCCAACAGGTGGGTGCCGGATTACGCAGTGGAAGAGCAGTTGCTCAAGGAAGAATTCCACACACTTTTCCCGCACAAGCCTATGCCGGCGGGCTTTTTCGAGGATTGTTTGTTCACACCCACACTCTCGGCCAGCACTTTCCGGGGTTTCTCGTCAGCTGAGGACTCGGCTCCGGGAGGCAGCTCTCCGGAGGGATCACTTTCAGGTTTTGGCACGGGGGGATCTTATTGGTGGGAGGACCAACCCGAGGTGGGCTGGCGCAGAGACATGCCGAAGGGGCCCTGGGAGGTGGACCCCCATCAAACAACAGGGGGAGGAGGGCTCTTGGGTGATTTGGGGTCGAGCGCAGATTTCGAGCACACCGCGCAGGAGATGGAAGCGGAGGAGGTCGTCGTCGACGAGCCCATGGGGGACTTCCCGGACTTATCTCGATGGTTGCAAGCCTCAGGGGACGAGCTGTATCCTGGACTCACCCCTACAACAATGGAGCACCCGGAACCCGCACCGGAAGAGGGGGAGGGGGGAAGGGGGGGCTTCGAGGGGGGGATGGATGTCAGGGGTTCAGAAGGAGAGACACAGGAGGGGGAGCAAATGGAGAGTGAGGAGGAGGAGTACGAGGGGGGCGCAGGCAGTGACAGTGGCCAGAGTTATTCCACAAGCCTCTCTAGCGAATCGGAGGACTCACAGAAGGGAGCGCCGGTGGCCAGAGCAAGGGAGATTCCAAGGGAGAAACCTCAAGAGGGAGGGGCCAGCGGGGAGTCTCTGAACAGCAGCTGGAGATCAGGGCCAGCGTCTCCACCAGAGCGCAGTGGGGAGGGGGAGTCCCAGGAGTCGGGACCAGTGTCCTCACCACCAGAGGGAGGAGAGGAGTCAGGTTTGGCAACACCCACATCAGGAAGCGGGGAAACGGTCAGAAGGAAAGTCACCGGCTGGGCGCGCGCGCCAAGTTCAAATGTACAGGAGCGCGGCACAGCGGGGAGCCCGGGAAGGGAGCCAGGTCCTAAAGCCCGCCGGAGGGAGGGGCAAGACTCAGGAGGCTCCGCGTCAGAGGAGTCCAGGAAGGAGGGAACCCCAGAGGGCAGAAGGACCCAACGCAGGAAAGAGCAGCGCAAGAGGTGGAGCCGGGCTAGAATCTTAAACTGGTGTGGGTGGAGCAGTCAGTCAGAGGGGACTTAGCCGGTCTAGCGTTAAGACGTGGGCCTGCGCGCCCAGAGCTTGGAAATGGAAACTAAACTTCAATAAAGACTTTTGTATATAATATCCACTGGGCGTTGGTCCTCTGTGAGCTGGGACCTAGCGGCAGTCCTGACACGTGGTGTTAATGCTCATTTACAGGATACAGCTCGTCCCCTGAGGCTTGCAACCATCGAGATAAGTCCGGGAAGTCCCCCATGGGCTCGTCGAGGACGACCTCCTCCGCTTCCAACCCGGTGCTTGAAACCTGTGGGGCTCTCTGTAGGGCGTGAGCACTGATCTATGAAAGACCGGGTGCATTCTGGAACCCTCCGGGAGTGTCAACCGGAAGGCCACTGGGTTGATCTGCGCCTCTACTTGGTAAGGCCCTAGCTGCTTGTGCCCTAGTTTCTTCTTGGCTAACGATCTGGCTGGAACTGCTTGTGCTGCCAACCAGACCCAGTCTCCCACCTGGATGTCCTCCCCAACCTTCCTGTGTCGATCTGCCTGCACTTTGTAAGCCTGTTTTGCCAACTCTAACTGCCTCCTGAGCTGCTCGTGGATCTCCTGCAACTACGCTGCCACTTCCTCTGCTCCCTGTGGCTCCCTCTCCCGCACTGTGTCCAGACCCGGGAAGGTTCTGGGATGCCTCCCGTAGTTGGCAAAAAATGGGGTCACCCCGTGGACCCTGACAATAGGTGTTTTGGTTCCATGTCAATAGAAAGCAGACGAAAACGTTTGGATTGTTCTTTCCATGTTCTTTCCACCCACAAATAGCAAAGTGTAATGAGCCTGAACCTCGCCAAACAGGTTGTTTTGCGTTCCAGCTACATAGAAAGAAGAATTTTGAATTTCGCTTATTTCAAATCGTGTTCCGTGGTGTTAATGCTCATTAACCCAGAAATCGCAAACTATGTGTAATGAGTCCCAAATAACACAAAACCGTCTTTTCGCTTCCATATGCGTAGACAGAAGACGAATAAGCTTTGATAGGGCTTATTTCAATTCGCATGGTGTTTTATGGGTGTGCACCAGAATCACCTCCAACCAAAGCAAAAAGGTGTTTTGGGTTCCATCCACTTAAAAAGAAAGACGATAAAGCTCTGATTGGTTTTGTTGCAAATTGGTGTTTTTGGGGTGAGAATGCACATTCACCCAAAAATCTTAACAGCCGTAAACAGGCATAGGTGTTTTGGTTCCATGTCAATAGAAAGCAGACGAAAAAGTTTGGATTGTTCTTTCCATGTTCTTTCCACCCACAAATAGCAAAGTGTAATGAGCCTGAACCTCGCCAAACAGGTTGTTTTGCGTTCCAGCTACATAGAAAGAAGAATTTTGAATTTCGCTTATTTCAAATCGTGTTCCGTGGTGTTAATGCTCATTAACCCAGAAATCGCAAACTATGTGTAATGAGTCCCAAATAACACAAAACCGTCTTTTCGCTTCCATATGCGTAGACAGAAGACGAATAAGCTTTGATAGGGCTTATTTCAATTCGCATGGTGTTTTATGGGTGTGCACCAGAATCACCTCCAACCAAAGCAAAAAGGTGTTTTGGGTTCCATCCACTTAAAAAGAAAGACGATAAAGCTCTGATTGGTTTTGTTGCAAATTGGTGTTTTTGGGGTGAGAATGCACATTCACCCAAAAATCTTAACAGCCGTAAAGAGGCATAGGTGTTTTGGTTCCATGTCAATAGAAAGCAGACGAAAAAGTTTGGATTGTTCTTTCCATGTTCTTTCCACCCACAAATAGCAAAGTGTAATGAGCCTGAACCTCCCCAAACAGGTTGTTTTGCGATCCAGCTACATAGAAAGAAGAATTTTGGATTTCGCTTATTTCAAATCGTGTTCCGTGGTGTTAATGCTCATTAACCCAGAAATAGCAAAGTATGTGTAATGAGTCCCAAATAACACAAAACCGTCTTTTCGCTTCCATATGCGTAGAAAGAAGACGAATAAGCTTTGATAGGGCTTATTTCAATTCGCATGGTGTTTTATGCGTGAGCACCAGAATTATCTCCAACCAAAGCAAAAAAGGTGTTGTCAGGTCTGCCGCTAGGTCCCAGCTCACAGAGGACCAACGCCCAGTGGATATTATATACAAAAGTCTTTATTGAAGTTTAGTTTCCATTTCCAAGCTCTGGGCGCGCAGGCCCACGTCTTAACGCTAGACCGGCTAAGTCCCCTCTGACTCACTGCTCCACCCACACCAGTTTAAGATTCTAGCCTGGCTCCACCTCTTGCGCTGCTCTTTCCTGCGTTGGGTCCTTCTGCCCTCTGGGGTTCCCTCCTTCCTGGACTCCTCTGACGCGGAGCCTCCTGAGTCTTGCCCCTCCCTCCGGCGGGCTTTAGGACCTGGCTCCCTTCCCGGGCTCCCCGCTGTGCCGCGCTCCTGTACATTTGAACTTGGCGCGCGCGCCCAGCCGGTGACTTTCCTTCTGACCGTTTCCCCGCTTCCTGATGTGGGTGTTGCCAAACCTGACTCCTCTCCTCCCTCTGGTGGTGAGGACACTGGTCCCGACTCCTGGGACTCCCCCTCCCCACTGCGCTCTGGTGGAGACGCTGGCCCTGATCTCCAGCTGCTGTTCAGAGACTCCCCGCTGGCCCCTCCCTCTTGAGGTTTCTCCCTTGGAATCTCCCTTGCTCTGGCCACCGGCGCTCCCTTCTGTGAGTCCTCCGATTCGCTAGAGAGGCTTGTGGAATAACTCTGGCCACTGTCACTGCCTGCGCCCCCCTCGTACTCCTCCTCCTCACTCTCCATTTGCTCCCCCTCCTGTGTCTCTCCTTCTGAACCCCTGACATCCATCCCCCCCTCGAAGCCCCCCCTTCCCCCCTCCCCCTCTTCCGGTGCGGGTTCCGGGTGCTCCATTGTTGTAGGGGTGAGTCCAGGATACAGCTCGTCCCCTGAGGCTTGCAACCATCGAGATAAGTCCGGGAAGTCCCCCATGGGCTCGTCGACGACGACCTCCTCCGCTTCCATCTCCTGCGCGGTGTGCTCGAAATCTGCGCTCGACCCCAAATCACCCAAGAGCCCTCCTCCCCCTGTTGTTTGATGGGGGTCCACCTCCCAGGGCCCCTTCGGCATGTCTCTGCGCCAGCCCACCTCGGGTTGGTCCTCCCACCAATAAGATCCCCCCGTGCCAAAACCTGAAAGTGATCCCTCCGGAGAGCTGCCTCCCGGAGCCGAGTCCTCAGCTGACGAGAAACCCCGGAAAGTGCTGGCCGAGAGTGTGGGTGTGAACAAACAATCCTCGAAAAAGCCCGCCGGCATAGGCTTGTGCGGGAAAAGTGTGTGGAATTCTTCCTTGAGCAACTGCTCTTCCACTGCGTAATCCGGCACCCACCTGTTGGCGCTGGCCGGGGTGTCCTCCGTGGCGAGAAGATATTCAATCCCGTCCTCCCCCCACCTTGAGTCTAAAATCTCAGTGGCTTCATTAAGTGGCTCCCCTTTCGGCGACCCCCCTTTTTTGGGCGCTTCTCTGAGCGGGTCTGGCGCCTTCCCCGGTGCTTGAAACCTGTGGGGCTCTCTGTAGGGCGTGAGCACTGATCTATGAAAGACCGGGTGCATTCTGGAACCCTCCGGGAGTGTCAACCGGAAGGCCACTGGGTTGATCTGCGCCTCTACTTGGTAAGGCCCTAGCTGCTTGTGCCCTAGTTTCTTCTTGGCTAACGATCTGGCTGGAACTGCTTGTGCTGCCAACCAGACCCAGTCTCCCACCTGGATGTCCTCCCCAACCCTCCTGTGTCGATCTGCCTGCACTTTGTAAGCCTGTTTTGCCAACTCTAACTGCCTCCTGAGCTGCTCGTGGATCTCCTGCAACTCCGCTGCCACTTCCTCTGCTCCCTGTGGCTCCCCCTCCCGCACTGTGTCCAGACCCGGGAAGGTTCTGGGATGCCTCCCGTAGTTGGCAAAAAATGGGGTCACCCCCGTGGACCCGTGCTTCGTGTTGTTGTAGGCAAACTCGGCCAACGGTAGATAGTCCACCCAGGTCGATGGCTGCTGGTTCGCGTAGCATCTCAGGTACTGCTGCATGATGGCGTTGACCCTTTCCGCCTGCCCGTTAGTTTGCGGGTGTCTCGCCGACGCCAGGCTGACCTTGACGTTCAGGAATCCCATCAGCTTTTGCCAGAAGTTGGAGATGAACTGGCGCCCCCGGTCGGACAAAATAGACCGTGGTAGGCCGTGCACCTTGAACACGTGGTCTATGAACATCTTAGCGGTCTGCTCGGCCGTGGCCACCTTCGCGCACGGAATGAAGTGGGCCATCTTGGTGAACAGGTCCACTACCACGAGCACTGCCGTCTTGCCCCTTGAGCTGGGTAGATCTGTGACAAAGTCCAGGGCTACCCTCTCCCACGGTACGAACGGTGTCTGTAGCGGTTCCAACAGGCCCGCCGGCGGCTGGTGCACAGGCTTAGCCCTTTGGCAGGTGTCGCACCTATTGACATAGTCCGCGACATCCCCCCGCATCTTAGGCCACCAAAAGTCTCTGGCTACTAAGTCCACCGTCTTCTCCTTGCCGAAGTGCCCCGCGCTGGGCGCGTCGTGCAGCTGTTGCAGGACCTTCGCGCGGAGGCTGTCTCCTGGTACGTAGAGGACTCCCTTGCGTAGGAGCAGGCCGTCTCGCACTTGGAATTCGTCGCCCCTCGCCTTGCCACTGCACACCTCCTCCATCTTGGCTCGGGCGAACGAGTCTGTTCGCAGCGCGCGGCGCACCGCGTCCAGGTCCACCGTGGCTGACGCGCATGCCCACGCCTGTGGTGTGAAAATGTGCTTGGCCGCCGCCGGTGCCTCTGCCTCCAGATACTGCGGTTTTCTGGACAGCGCGTCCGCCAAGACGTTGCTGTTTCCTGGGATGTACTCAATTCTGAAGTCGAAATCTGCAAAGAACTCCGCCCAGCGGATGTGTCGCTGGTTCAGGAACCTCGCCGTGCGCCAGTACTCCAAGTTCTTATGGTCTGTGCGGACCTGCACCGTGTGCTTGGCTCCGACGAGGAAGTGCCGCCACGCCTTGAAGGCTGCATGTATGGCCAGCAACTCCCTGTCCCAAATGGTGTAGTTCTGCTCCGCTTTGCTGAGTTTTCTGGAGTAGAAAGCGCACGGCCTCCAGTCCCCCTGGTGGTCTTGCTGCAACAGAACGGCTCCCACGGCCCTGTCTGAGGCGTCCGTCTCCACTCTCATGGGCCTGCTGGGATTTACGTGCAGTAGGTTCTCTTCGGAAGCGAAGAGCTGCTTGAGCTTCTGAAAGGACTGCTCTGCCTGCTCCGTCCAGATGAACCTCTTCTTCTTGGAACTGAGGGTGTCGGTGATGGCCGCTGTCTGCATGGCGAAACCCTTGATGAACTTGCGATAAAAGTTGGCAAAACCGACAAACCTCTGTACTTCCTTCCTATTGCGTGGGCTCTTCCAATCCAGTACTGCACGTACCTTGGCACCGTCCATAGCCAGTCCCTTGTCGGACAGTTTGTAGCCCAAGAAATCCACCTCCGTCTTGTCGAACTGGCACTTCTCCAGCTTGGCGTACAGCCTGTGCTCCCGCAGCCTCTGCAGAACTTCCCTAACATCTCTCTCGTGAGCCTCCGGCGATTCCGAGAAGATTAGGATGTCATCCAGGAAGCAGACGCACTTCTTGTAGAGGAGACCCGCCAAGACATGATGCATGAAGGCTTGAAAGCAGTGGGAACCATTTTTTAATCCAAAAGGCATAACTCTGTATTCATAAGTGCCCAGCGGCGTAAACATGGTTGTTTTCCACTCGTCGCCTTCCCGTACGCGAATGAGATTGTACGCTCCGCGCAGATCCAACTTGGTAAAGATGCGACCCTTCCTCACCGTCGCCAGCAGGTCATCGATCTTGGGCATAGGGAATGCTGAGGGCTTGGTCTTGAGGTTCAAGAAGCGGAAATCAACGACCAGCCTCTTTTGGGGCGTGTCCCGCTTCTTTACAAAGAACACGGGACTGCCTCCTGCCGCCTTGGACTCCCGGATGAATCCCCGCTTCAGGTTGTGATCTATGAACTCCCTGAGCTCTTGCAATTCATCCTCAGACATGGAGTACAGTTTCCCCGTCGGGAGCGTCGCCCCGGGCAGGAGGTCGATCTTGCAGTCGTAGGGTCTGTGAGGTGGCAGCTTATCCGCCTCTTTCTCGCAGAAGACCTCCAAAAACTCCTTGTATTTGTTAGGCACCGCTTGCAACATGCCCAAGTTCAGCTGTGGTCCATCCTCGTGCCCCTCATCTTCCAAGTCCGCCAGGATGCAGTGTTCTGCGCAGTAAGAGGAGCCGAAGGTCAGTTGCCGCTGGTACCAAGCTAATGCCGGGCTGTGCCTATCCAGCCAACTCATTCCCAACACTATGGGCGTGTCTGACAGGCGGGTGACGTTGAAGCTGATGACCTCACGGTGGTTTCCAATGCGCATCACCATTGGCGGCGTCTGCTGTAGCACTTGCCCTCCCAGTAGCTCCCTGCCGTCCACTGTGACGACTTTCAGAGGTACCGCCGCTGGCAGAAGGGCTATGCCATGTTGCTGGAGGAACTGCATGTCTATAAAATCTGCATTGCTCCCCGAGTCTACGGTGATGGGAATTTCCACCAGTAGCCCATTGGGGAGCTGAAGGGATGCGGTGAGCTGCACTACTGGTTTGGGTGGGAGGGGGTCGGTGGGCTGTAAGATCCCTGGGGATTGCTTCACTGACTTGTCTGGCTGGTCCCCAGAGACGCCATCTCCAGCCAGACAGTGGAGTTTTCCTGCTGCGACTCCCTCTGCTGAATTGCGTCTGTTACTGTCGCTGCGGCTGCAGTATGCTTGTGAAACCGCTGGGGACACTCTTTTGCCATATGCTGAGCACTGTCGCAGATGTAGCACTTCCTGGTTCCTCTAGGAGGCTTCATCTTGACTGCTCCCGGAGTTAGGGCTCCGACTGTGGAGTGAGCCTTAGCACCACCTATCTCCATCGGCTCCTCTCCCCCTCCCAGCGGAGGCATGGATCGAGCGCGCGCCGCCTCCTTGGGGAAGGGAGGCAGTCCTTTCGCTGGCGTGCGTCCCAAATGCCCTTCCTCCCTGCCCCAAGGGCGTCCTTCCAACCGAACCCCAATGGAGAGTGCCCGTTCCACCACTTCCTTGGTGGTTTGGGGTCTTCCCCCCCTTGCGATCTCATCTTTCACAGCTCCGCTCAACCCCTCCCAGAACAGGTCTCTGACGGCAGGCGATTCTTTCTCCCAGGCTAGTACATTCACCAATCCGAAAAAACGTGCATGATATTGCCTCACAGTGGCTTTACCTTGTCTTAGTCCGTGAATCTCCCTCCTAGCGATATCCACATCAATCTCAGATAAAAAACACGCATCCATCACTTTAATGAAGGCAGCCGCATTTTGGAGGGCTGGATCCTTGTCTCTCCATAGATTGCGCAGCCACGATTTTGCCTCCCCCCGCAAATGCGAAATAATAAATCCCACTTTCTCTCCCTCATTTTTAAAGTCTTTGTCAAGCAGCTGCAATGTATAAATCACATCTGCTCTGAAGTTAGGATACTCCTGCAGGTCCCCATTGAAGTGAGATACCAGGCTCCCTCCTCTGTTTCCCAGCCCAATCCCTTCTGGTCTGGTGGCTGGTAGCCTCTGTGTACTTAGGACTTCTAACCTGGTTCGCAGATCCTGGCAGGCAGCAGCTGCTTCCTGTTCTTTCTTTCTGGAAGCCGCAATTTCTGCAGTCAACTGCGTCACTGCGTTTTGCAAACTCGCTATCCTCTCTTCGGTAGTCATTTCCCTGTTTTTCGTGAGCTCGCGAAGCACCAATCTTCACCCCTCGCTGCTTTCCCGCACTCCACGAGGTTGCAAAATTGGTGAAAATGGAGAGGGGACTTACTGTCAGGTCTGCCGCTAGGTCCCAGCTCACAGAGGACCAACGCCCAGTGGATATTATATACAAAAGTCTTTATTGAAGTTTAGTTTCCATTTCCAAGCTCTGGGCGCGCAGGCCCACGTCTTAACGCTAGACCGGCTAAGTCCCCTCTGACTCACTGCTCCACCCACACCAGTTTAAGATTCTAGCCTGGCTCCACCTCTTGCGCTGCTCTTTCCTGCGTTGGGTCCTTCTGCCCTCTGGGGTTCCCTCCTTCCTGGACTCCTCTGACGCGGAGCCTCCTGAGTCTTGCCCCTCCCTCCGGCGGGCTTTAGGACCTGGCTCCCTTCCCGGGCTCCCCGCTGTGCCGCGCTCCTGTACATTTGAACTTGGCGCGCGCGCCCAGCCGGTGACTTTCCTTCTGACCGTTTCCCCGCTTCCTGATGTGGGTGTTGCCAAACCTGACTCCTCTCCTCCCTCTGGTGGTGAGGACACTGGTCCCGACTCCTGGGACTCCCCCTCCCCACTGCGCTCTGGTGGAGACGCTGGCCCTGATCTCCAGCTGCTGTTCAGAGACTCCCCGCTGGCCCCTCCCTCTTGAGGTTTCTCCCTTGGAATCTCCCTTGCTCTGGCCACCGGCGCTCCCTTCTGTGAGTCCTCCGATTCGCTAGAGAGACTTGTGGAATAACTCTGGCCACTGTCACTGCCTGCGCCCCCCTCGTACTCCTCCTCCTCACTCTCCATTTGCTCCCCCTCCTGTGTCTCTCCTTCTGAACCCCTGACAGGTGTTTTGGGTTCCATCCACTTAAAAAGAAAGACGATAAAGCTCTGATTGGTTTTGTTGCAAATTGGTGTTTTTGGGGTTAGAATGCACATTCACCCAAAAATGTCAGAGTGAAATGTTTCTTAACAGCCGTAAACAAGCATAGGTGTTTTGGTTCCATGTCAATAGAAAGCAGACGAAAACGTTTGGATTGTTCTTTCCATGTTCTTTCCACCCACAAATAGCAAAGTGTAATGAGCCTGAACCTCGCCAAACAAGTTGTTTTGCGTTCCAGCTACATAGAAAGAAGAATTTTGGATTTCGCTTATTTCAAATCGTGTTCCGTGGTGTTAATGCTCATTAACCCAGAAATAGCAAAGTATGTGTAATGAGTCCCAAATAACACAAAACCGTCTTTTCGCTTCCATATGCGTAGACAGAAGACGAATAAGCTTTGATAGGGCTTATTTCAATTCGCATGGTGTTTTATGGGTGTGCACCAGAATCACCTCCAACCAAAGCAAAAAGGTGTTTTGGGTTCCATCCACTTAAAAAGAAAGACGATAAAGCTCTGATTGGTTTTGTTGCAAATTGGTGTTTTTGGGGTGAGAATGCACATTCACCCAAAAATCTTAACAGCCGTAAACAGGCATAGGTGTTTTGGTTCCATGTCAATAGAAAGCAGACGAAAAAGTTTGGATTGTTCTTTCCATGTTCTTTCCACCCACAAATTGCAAAGTGTAATGAGCCTGAACCTCCCCAAACAGGTTGTTTTGCGATCCAGCTACATAGAAAGAAGAATTTTGGATTTCGCTTATTTCAAATCGTGTTCCGTGGTGTTAATGCTCATTAACCCAGAAATAGCAAAGTATGTGTAATGAGTGCCAAATAACACAAAACCGTCTTTTCGCTTCCATATGCGTAGAAAGAAGACGAATAAGCTTTGATAGGGCTTATTTCAATTCGCATGGTGTTTTATGCGTGAGCACCAGAATCATCTCCAACCAAAGCAAAAAAGGTGTTTTGGGTTCCATCCACTTAAAAAGAAAGACGATAAAGCTCTGATTGGTTTTGTTGCAAATTGGTGTTTTTGGGGTTAGAATGCACATTCACCCAAAAATGTCAGAGTGAAATGTTTCTTAACAGCCGTAAACAAGCATAGGTGTTTTGGTTCCATGTCAATAGAAAGCAGACGAAAACGTTTGGATTGTTCTTTCCATGTTCTTTCCACCCACAAATAGCAAAGTGTAATGAGCCTGAACCTCGCCAAACAGGTTGTTTTGCGTTCCAGCTACATAGAAAGAAGAATTTTGAATTTCGCTTATTTCAAATCGTGTTCCGTGGTGTTAATGCTCATTAACCCAGAAATCGCAAACTATGTGTAATGAGTCCCAAATAACACAAAACCGTCTTTTCGCTTCCATATGCGTAGACAGAAGACGAATAAGCTTTGATAGGGCTTATTTCAATTCGCATGGTGTTTTATGGGTGTGCACCAGAATCACCTCCAACCAAAGCAAAAAGGTGTTTTGGGTTCCATCCACTTAAAAAGAAAGACGATAAAGCTCTGATTGGTTTTGTTGCAAATTGGTGTTTTTGGGGTGAGAATGCACATTCACCCAAAAATCTTAACAGCCGTAAACAGGCATAGGTGTTTTGGTTCCATGTCAATAGAAAGCAGACGAAAAAGTTTGGATTGTTCTTTCCATGTTCTTTCCACCCACAAATTGCAAAGTGTAATGAGCCTGAACCTCCCCAAACAGGTTGTTTTGCGATCCAGCTACATAGAGAGAAGAATTTTGGATTTCGCTTATTTCAAATCGTGTTCCGTGGTGTTAATGCTCATTAACCCAGAAATAGCAAAGTATGTGTAATGAGTCCCAAATAACACAAAACCGTCTTTTCGCTTCCATATGCGTAGAAAGAAGACGAATAAGCTTTGATAGGGCTTATTTCAATTCGCATGGTGTTTTATGCGTGAGCACCAGAATCACCTCCAACCAAAGCAAAAAGGTGTTTTGGGTTCCATCCACTTAAAAAGAAAGACGATAAAGCTCTGATTGGTTTTGTTGCAAATTGGTGTTTTTGGGGTTAGAATGCACATTCACCCAAAAATCTTAACAGCCGTAAACAGGCATAGGTGTTTTGGTTCCATGTCAATAGAAAGCAGACGAAAAAGTTTGGATTGTTCTTTCCATGTTCTTTCCACCCACAAATTGCAAAGTGTAATGAGCCTGAACCTCCCCAAACAGGTTGTTTTGCGATCCAGCTACATAGAAAGAAGAATTTTGGATTTCGCTTATTTCAAATCGTGTTCCGTGGTGTTAATGCTCATTAACCCAGAAATAGCAAAGTATGTGTAATGAGTCCCAAATAACACAAAACCGTCTTTTCGCTTCCATATGCGTAGAAAGAAGACGAATAAGCTTTGATAGGGCTTATTTCAATTCGCATGGTGTTTTATGCGTGAGCACCAGAATCATCTCCAACCAAAGCAAAAAAGGTGTTTTGGGTTCCATCCACTTAAAAAGAAAGACGATAAAGCTCTGATTGGTTTTGTTGCAAATTGGTGTTTTTGGGGTTAGAATGCACATTCACCCAAAAATGTCAGAGTGAAATGTTTCTTAACAGCCGTAAACAAGCATAGGTGTTTTGGTTCCATGTCAATAGAAAGCAGACGAAAACGTTTGGATTGTTCTTTCCATGTTCTTTCCACCCACAAATAGCAAAGTGTAATGAGCCTGAACCTCGCCAAACAGGTTGTTTTGCGTTCCAGCTACATAGAAAGAAGAATTTTGAATTTCGCTTATTTCAAATCGTGTTCCGTGGTGTTAATGCTCATTAACCCAGAAATCGCAAACTATGTGTAATGAGTCCCAAATAACACAAAACCGTCTTTTCGCTTCCATATGCGTAGACAGAAGACGAATAAGCTTTGATAGGGCTTATTTCAATTCGCATGGTGTTTTATGGGTGTGCACCAGAATCACCTCCAACCAAAGCAAAAAGGTGTTTTGGGTTCCATCCACTTAAAAAGAAAGACGATAAAGCTCTGATTGGTTTTGTTGCAAATTGGTGTTTTTGGGGTGAGAATGCACATTCACCCAAAAATCTTAACAGCCGTAAACAGGCATAGGTGTTTTGGTTCCATGTCAATAGAAAGCAGACGAAAAAGTTTGGATTGTTCTTTCCATGTTCTTTCCACCCACAAATAGCAAAGTGTAATGAGCCTGAACCTCGCCAAACAGGTTGTTTTGCGTTCCAGCTACATAGAAAGAAGAATTTTGGATTTCGCTTATTTCAAATCATGTTCCGTGGTGTTAATGCTCATTAACCCAGAAATCGCAAACTATGTGTAATGAGTCCCAAATAACACAAAACCGTCTTTTCGATTCCATATGCGTAGACAGAAGACGAATAAGCTTTGATAGGGCTTATTTCAATTCGCATGGTGTTTTATGGGTGTGCACCAGAATCACCTCCAACCAAAGCAAAAAGGTGTTTTGGGTTCCATCCACTTAAAAAGAAAGACGATAAAGCTCTGATTGGTTTTGTTGCAAATTGGTGTTTTTGGGGTTAGAATGCACATTCACCCAAAAATCTTAACAGCCGTAAACAGGCATAGGTGTTTTGGTTCCATGTCAATAGAAAGCAGACGAAAAAGTTTGGATTGTTCTTTCCATGTTCTTTCCACCCACAAATTGCAAAGTGTAATGAGCCTGAACCTCCCCAAACAGGTTGTTTTGCGATCCAGCTACATAGAAAGAAGAATTTTGGATTTCGCTTATTTCAAATCGTGTTCCGTGGTGTTAATGCTCATTAACCCAGAAATAGCAAAGTATGTGTAATGAGTCCCAAATAACACAAAACCGTCTTTTCGCTTCCATATGCGTAGAAAGAAGACGAATAAGCTTTGATAGGGCTTATTTCAATTCGCATGGTGTTTTATGCGTGAGCACCAGAATCATCTCCAACCAAAGCAAAAAAGGTGTTTTGGGTTCCATCCACTTAAAAAGAAAGACGATAAAGCTCTGATTGGTTTTGTTGCAAATTGGTGTTTTTGGGGTTAGAATGCACATTCACCCAAAAATGTCAGAGTGAAATGTTTCTTAACAGCCGTAAACAAGCATAGGTGTTTTGGTTCCATGTCAATAGAAAGCAGACGAAAACGTTTGGATTGTTCTTTCCATGTTCTTTCCACCCACAAATAGCAAAGTGTAATGAGCCTGAACCTCGCCAAACAGGTTGTTTTGCGTTCCAGCTACATAGAAAGAAGAATTTTGAATTTCGCTTATTTCAAATCGTGTTCCGTGGTGTTAATGCTCATTAACCCAGAAATCGCAAACTATGTGTAATGAGTCCCAAATAACACAAAACCGTCTTTTCGCTTCCATATGCGTAGACAGAAGACGAATAAGCTTTGATAGGGCTTATTTCAATTCGCATGGTGTTTTATGGGTGTGCACCAGAATCACCTCCAACCAAAGCAAAAAGGTGTTTTGGGTTCCATCCACTTAAAAAGAAAGACGATAAAGCTCTGATTGGTTTTGTTGCAAATTGGTGTTTTTGGGGTGAGAATGCACATTCACCCAAAAATCTTAACAGCCGTAAACAGGCATAGGTGTTTTGGTTCCATGTCAATAGAAAGGAGACGAAAAAGTTTGGATTGTTCTTTCCATGTTCTTTCCACCCACAAATAGCAAAGTGTAATGAGCCTGAACCTCCCCAAACAGGTTGTTTTGCGATCCAGCTACATAGAAAGAAGAATTTTGGATTTCGCTTATTTCAAATCGTGTTCCGTGGTGTTAATGCTCATTAACCCAGAAATAGCAAAGTATGTGTAATGAGTCCCAAATAACACAAAACCGTCTTTTCGCTTCCATATGCGTAGAAAGAAGACGAATAAGCTTTGATAGGGCTTATTTCAATTCGCATGGTGTTTTATGCGGGAGCACCAGAATTATCTCCAACCAAAGCAAAAAAGGTCTTTTGGGTTCCATCCACTTAAAAAGAAAGACGATAAAGCTCTGATTGGTTTTGTTGCAAATTGGTGTTTTTGGGGTTAGAATGCACATTCACCCAAAAATGTCAGAGTGAAATGTTTCTTAACAGCCGTAAACAAGCATAGGTGTTTTGGTTCCATGTCAATAGAAAGCAGACGAAAACGTTTGGATTGTTCTTTCCATGTTCTTTCCACCCACAAATAGCAAAGTGTAATGAGCCTGAACCTCGCCAAACAGGTTGTTTTGCGTTCCAGCTACATAGAAAGAAGAATTTTGAATTTCGCTTATTTCAAATCGTGTTCCGTGGTGTTAATGCTCATTAACCCAGAAATCGCAAACTATGTGTAATGAGTCCCAAATAACACAAAACCGTCTTTTCGCTTCCATATGCGTAGACAGAAGACGAATAAGCTTTGATAGGGCTTATTTCAATTCGCATGGTGTTTTATGGGTGTGCACCAGAATCACCTCCAACCAAAGCAAAAAGGTGTTTTGGGTTCCATCCACTTAAAAAGAAAGACGATAAAGCTCTGATTGGTTTTGTTGCAAATTGGTGTTTTTGGGGTGAGAATGCACATTCACCCAAAAATCTTAACAGCCGTAAACAGGCATAGGTGTTTTGGTTCCATGTCAATAGAAAGCAGACGAAAAAGTTTGGATTGTTCTTTCCATGTTCTTTCCACCCACAAATAGCAAAGTGTAATGAGCCTGAACCTCGCCAAACAGGTTGTTTTGCGTTCCAGCTACATAGAAAGAAGAATTTTGGATTTCGCTTATTTCAAATCATGTTCCGTGGTGTTAATGCTCATTAACCCAGAAATAGCAAAGTATGTGTAATGAGTCCCAAATAACACAAAACCGTCTTTTCGCTTCCATATGCGTAGACAGAAGACGAATAAGCTTTGATAGGGCTTATTTCAATTCGCATGGTGTTTTATGGGTGTGCACCAGAATCACCTCCAACCAAAGCAAAAAGGTGTTTTGGGTTCCATCCACTTAAAAAGAAAGACGATAAAGCTCTGATTGGTTTTGTTGCAAATTGGTGTTTTTGGGGTTAGAATGCACATTCACCCAAAAATCTTAACAGCCGTAAACAGGCATAGGTGTTTTGGTTCCATGTCAATAGAAAGCAGACGAAAAAGTTTGGATTGTTCTTTCCATGTTCTTTCCACCCACAAATTGCAAAGTGTAATGAGCCTGAACCTCCCCAAACAGGTTGTTTTGCGATCCAGCTACATAGAAAGAAGAATTTTGGATTTCGCTTATTTCAAATCGTGTTCCGTGGTGTTAATGCTCATTAACCCAGAAATAGCAAAGTATGTGTAATGAGTCCCAAATAACACAAAACCGTCTTTTCGCTTCCATATGCGTAGAAAGAAGACGAATAAGCTTTGATAGGGCTTATTTCAATTCGCATGGTTTTTTATGCGTGAGCACCAGAATTATCTCCAACCAAAGCAAAAAAGGTGTTTTGGGTTCCATCCACTTAAAAAGAAAGACGATAAAGCTCTGATTGGTTTTGTTGCAAATTGGTGTTTTTGGGGTTAGAATGCACATTCACCCAAAAATGTCAGAGTGAAATGTTTCTTAACAGCCGTAAACAAGCATAGGTGTTTTGGTTCCATGTCAATAGAAAGCAGACGAAAACGTTTGGATTGTTCTTTCCATGTTCTTTCCACCCACAAATAGCAAAGTGTAATGAGCCTGAACCTCGCCAAACAGGTTGTTTTGCGTTCCAGCTACATAGAAAGAAGAATTTTGAATTTCGCTTATTTCAAATCGTGTTCCGTGGTGTTAATGCTCATTAACCCAGAAATCGCAAACTATGTGTAATGAGTCCCAAATAACACAAAACCGTCTTTTCGCTTCCATATGCGTAGACAGAAGACGAATAAGCTTTGATAGGGCTTATTTCAATTCGCATGGTGTTTTATGGGTGTGCACCAGAATCACCTCCAACCAAAGCAAAAAGGTGTTTTGGGTTCCATCCACTTAAAAAGAAAGACGATAAAGCTCTGATTGGTTTTGTTGCAAATTGGTGTTTTTGGGGTGAGAATGCACATTCACCCAAAAATCTTAACAGCCGTAAACAGGCATAGGTGTTTTGGTTCCATGTCAATAGAAAGCAGACGAAAAAGTTTGGATTGTTCTTTCCATGTTCTTTCCACCCACAAATTGCAAAGTGTAATGAGCCTGAACCTCCCCAAACAGGTTGTTTTGCGATCCAGCTACATAGAGAGAAGAATTTTGGATTTCGCTTATTTCAAATCGTGTTCCGTGGTGTTAATGCTCATTAACCCAGAAATAGCAAAGTATGTGTAATGAGTCCCAAATAACACAAAACCGTCTTTTCGCTTCCATATGCGTAGAAAGAAGACGAATAAGCTTTGATAGGGCTTATTTCAATTCGCATGGTGTTTTATGCGTGAGCACCAGAATCACCTCCAACCAAAGCAAAAAGGTGTTTTGGGTTCCATCCACTTAAAAAGAAAGACGATAAAGCTCTGATTGGTTTTGTTGCAAATTGGTGTTTTTGGGGTTAGAATGCACATTCACCCAAAAATCTTAACAGCCGTAAACAGGCATAGGTGTTTTGGTTCCATGTCAATAGAAAGCAGACGAAAAAGTTTGGATTGTTCTTTCCATGTTCTTTCCACCCACAAATTGCAAAGTGTAATGAGCCTGAACCTCCCCAAACAGGTTGTTTTGCGATCCAGCTACATAGAAAGAAGAATTTTGGATTTCGCTTATTTCAAATCGTGTTCCGTGGTGTTAATGCTCATTAACCCAGAAATAGCAAAGTATGTGTAATGAGTCCCAAATAACACAAAACCGTCTTTTCGCTTCCATATGCGTAGAAAGAAGACGAATAAGCTTTGATAGGGCTTATTTCAATTCGCATGGTGTTTTATGCGTGAGCACCAGAATCATCTCCAACCAAAGCAAAAAAGGTGTTTTGGGTTCCATCCACTTAAAAAGAAAGACGATAAAGCTCTGATTGGTTTTGTTGCAAATTGGTGTTTTTGGGGTTAGAATGCACATTCACCCAAAAATGTCAGAGTGAAATGTTTCTTAACAGCCGTAAACAAGCATAGGTGTTTTGGTTCCATGTCAATAGAAAGCAGACGAAAACGTTTGGATTGTTCTTTCCATGTTCTTTCCACCCACAAATAGCAAAGTGTAATGAGCCTGAACCTCGCCAAACAGGTTGTTTTGCGTTCCAGCTACATAGAAAGAAGAATTTTGAATTTCGCTTATTTCAAATCGTGTTCCGTGGTGTTAATGCTCATTAACCCAGAAATCGCAAACTATGTGTAATGAGTCCCAAATAACACAAAACCGTCTTTTCGCTTCCATATGCGTAGACAGAAGACGAATAAGCTTTGATAGGGCTTATTTCAATTCGCATGGTGTTTTATGGGTGTGCACCAGAATCACCTCCAACCAAAGCAAAAAGGTGTTTTGGGTTCCATCCACTTAAAAAGAAAGACGATAAAGCTCTGATTGGTTTTGTTGCAAATTGGTGTTTTTGGGGTGAGAATGCACATTCACCCAAAAATCTTAACAGCCGTAAACAGGCATAGGTGTTTTGGTTCCATGTCAATAGAAAGCAGACGAAAAAGTTTGGATTGTTCTTTCCATGTTCTTTCCACCCACAAATAGCAAAGTGTAATGAGCCTGAACCTCGCCAAACAGGTTGTTTTGCGTTCCAGCTACATAGAAAGAAGAATTTTGGATTTCGCTTATTTCAAATCATGTTCCGTGGTGTTAATGCTCATTAACCCAGAAATCGCAAACTATGTGTAATGAGTCCCAAATAACACAAAACCGTCTTTTCGATTCCATATGCGTAGACAGAAGACGAATAAGCTTTGATAGGGCTTATTTCAATTCGCATGGTGTTTTATGGGTGTGCACCAGAATCACCTCCAACCAAAGCAAAAAGGTGTTTTGGGTTCCATCCACTTAAAAAGAAAGACGATAAAGCTCTGATTGGTTTTGTTGCAAATTGGTGTTTTTGGGGTTAGAATGCACATTCACCCAAAAATCTTAACAGCCGTAAACAGGCATAGGTGTTTTGGTTCCATGTCAATAGAAAGCAGACGAAAAAGTTTGGATTGTTCTTTCCATGTTCTTTCCACCCACAAATTGCAAAGTGTAATGAGCCTGAACCTCCCCAAACAGGTTGTTTTGCGATCCAGCTACATAGAAAGAAGAATTTTGGATTTCGCTTATTTCAAATCGTGTTCCGTGGTGTTAATGCTCATTAACCCAGAAATAGCAAAGTATGTGTAATGAGTCCCAAATAACACAAAACCGTCTTTTCGCTTCCATATGCGTAGAAAGAAGACGAATAAGCTTTGATAGGGCTTATTTCAATTCGCATGGTGTTTTATGCGTGAGCACCAGAATCATCTCCAACCAAAGCAAAAAAGGTGTTTTGGGTTCCATCCACTTAAAAAGAAAGACGATAAAGCTCTGATTGGTTTTGTTGCAAATTGGTGTTTTTGGGGTTAGAATGCACATTCACCCAAAAATGTCAGAGTGAAATGTTTCTTAACAGCCGTAAACAAGCATAGGTGTTTTGGTTCCATGTCAATAGAAAGCAGACGAAAACGTTTGGATTGTTCTTTCCATGTTCTTTCCACCCACAAATAGCAAAGTGTAATGAGCCTGAACCTCGCCAAACAGGTTGTTTTGCGTTCCAGCTACATAGAAAGAAGAATTTTGAATTTCGCTTATTTCAAATCGTGTTCCGTGGTGTTAATGCTCATTAACCCAGAAATCGCAAACTATGTGTAATGAGTCCCAAATAACACAAAACCGTCTTTTCGCTTCCATATGCGTAGACAGAAGACGAATAAGCTTTGATAGGGCTTATTTCAATTCGCATGGTGTTTTATGGGTGTGCACCAGAATCACCTCCAACCAAAGCAAAAAGGTGTTTTGGGTTCCATCCACTTAAAAAGAAAGACGATAAAGCTCTGATTGGTTTTGTTGCAAATTGGTGTTTTTGGGGTGAGAATGCACATTCACCCAAAAATCTTAACAGCCGTAAACAGGCATAGGTGTTTTGGTTCCATGTCAATAGAAAGGAGACGAAAAAGTTTGGATTGTTCTTTCCATGTTCTTTCCACCCACAAATAGCAAAGTGTAATGAGCCTGAACCTCCCCAAACAGGTTGTTTTGCGATCCAGCTACATAGAAAGAAGAATTTTGGATTTCGCTTATTTCAAATCGTGTTCCGTGGTGTTAATGCTCCTTAACCCAGAAATAGCAAAGTATGTGTAATGAGTCCCAAATAACACAAAACCGTCTTTTCGCTTCCATATGCGTAGAAAGAAGACGAATAAGCTTTGATAGGGCTTATTTCAATTCGCATGGTGTTTTATGCGGGAGCACCAGAATTATCTCCAACCAAAGCAAAAAAGGTGTTTTGGGTTCCATCCACTTAAAAAGAAAGACGATAAAGCTCTGATTGGTTTTGTTGCAAATTGGTGTTTTTGGGGTTAGAATGCACATTCACCCAAAAATCTTAACAGCCGTAAACAGGCATAGGTGTTTTGGTTCCATGTCAATAGAAAGCAGACGAAAAAGTTTGGATTGTTCTTTCCATGTTCTTTCCACCCACAAATTGCAAAGTGTAATGAGCCTGAACCTCCCCAAACAGGTTGTTTTGCGATCCAGCTACATAGAAAGAAGAATTTTGGATTTCGCTTATTTCAAATCGTGTTCCGTGGTGTTAATGCTCATTAACCCAGAAATAGCAAAGTATGTGTAATGAGTCCCAAATAACACAAAACCGTCTTTTCGCTTCCATATGCGTAGAAAGAAGACGAATAAGCTTTGATAGGGCTTATTTCAATTCGCATGGTGTTTTATGGGTGTGCACCAGAATCACCTCCAACCAAAGCAAAAAGGTGTTTTGGGTTCCATCCACTTAAAAAGAAAGACGATAAAGCTCTGATTGGTTTTGTTGCAAATTGGTGTTTTTGGGGTGAGAATGCACATTCACCCAAAAATCTTAACAGCCGTAAACAGGCATAGGTGTTTTGGTTCCATGTCAATAGAAAGCAGACGAAAAAGTTTGGATTGTTCTTTCCATGTTCTTTCCACCCACAAATAGCAAAGTGTAATGAGCCTGAACCTCGCCAAACAGGTTGTTTTGCGTTCCAGCTACATAGAAAGAAGAATTTTGGATTTCGCTTATTTCAAATCATGTTCCGTGGTGTTAATGCTCATTAACCCAGAAATCGCAAACTATGTGTAATGAGTCCCAAATAACACAAAACCGTCTTTTCGATTCCATATGCGTAGACAGAAGACGAATAAGCTTTGATAGGGCTTATTTCAATTCGCATGGTGTTTTATGGGTGTGCACCAGAATCACCTCCAACCAAAGCAAAAAGGTGTTTTGGGTTCCATCCACTTAAAAAGAAAGACGATAAAGCTCTGATTGGTTTTGTTGCAAATTGGTGTTTTTGGGGTTAGAATGCACATTCACCCAAAAATCTTAACAGCCGTAAACAGGCATAGGTGTTTTGGTTCCATGTCAATAGAAAGCAGACGAAAAAGTTTGGATTGTTCTTTCCATGTTCTTTCCACCCACAAATTGCAAAGTGTAATGAGCCTGAACCTCCCCAAACAGGTTGTTTTGCGATCCAGCTACATAGAAAGAAGAATTTTGGATTTCGCTTATTTCAAATCGTGTTCCGTGGTGTTAATGCTCATTAACCCAGAAATAGCAAAGTATGTGTAATGAGTCCCAAATAACACAAAACCGTCTTTTCGCTTCCATATGCGTAGAAAGAAGACGAATAAGCTTTGATAGGGCTTATTTCAATTCGCATGGTGTTTTATGGGTGTGCACCAGAATCACCTCCAACCAAAGCAAAAAGGTGTTTTGGGTTCCATCCACTTAAAAAGAAAGACGATAAAGCTCTGATTGGTTTTGTTGCAAATTGGTGTTTTTGGGGTGAGAATGCACATTCACCCAAAAATCTTAACAGCCGTAAACAGGCATAGGTGTTTTGGTTCCATGTCAATAGAAAGGAGACGAAAAAGTTTGGATTGTTCTTTCCATGTTCTTTCCACCCACAAATAGCAAAGTGTAATGAGCCTGAACCTCCCCAAACAGGTTGTTTTGCGATCCAGCTACATAGAAAGAAGAATTTTGGATTTCGCTTATTTCAAATCGTGTTCCGTGGTGTTAATGCTCCTTAACCCAGAAATAGCAAAGTATGTGTAATGAGTCCCAAATAACACAAAACCGTCTTTTCGCTTCCATATGCGTAGAAAGAAGACGAATAAGCTTTGATAGGGCTTATTTCAATTCGCATGGTGTTTTATGCGGGAGCACCAGAATTATCTCCAACCAAAGCAAAAAAGGTGTTTTGGGTTCCATCCACTTAAAAAGAAAGACGATAAAGCTCTGATTGGTTTTGTTGCAAATTGGTGTTTTTGGGGTTAGAATGCACATTCACCCAAAAATCTCAGAGTGAAATGTTTCTTAACAGCCGTAAACAAGCATAGGTGTTTTGGTTCCATGTCAATAGAAAGCAGACGAAAACGTTTGGATTGTTCTTTCCATGTTCTTTCCACCCACAAATAGCAAAGTGTAATGAGCCTGAACCTCGCCAAACAGGTTGTTTTGCGTTCCAGCTACATAGAAAGAAGAATTTTGAATTTCGCTTATTTCAAATCGTGTTCCGTGGTGTTAATGCTCATTAACCCAGAAATCGCAAACTATGTGTAATGAGTCCCAAATAACACAAAACCGTCTTTTCGCTTCCATATGCGTAGACAGAAGACGAATAAGCTTTGATAGGGCTTATTTCAATTCGCATGGTGTTTTATGGGTGTGCACCAGAATCACCTCCAACCAAAGCAAAAAGGTGTTTTGGGTTCCATCCACTTAAAAAGAAAGACGATAAAGCTCTGATTGGTTTTGTTGCAAATTGGTGTTTTTGGGGTGAGAATGCACATTCACCCAAAAATCTTAACAGCCGTAAACAGGCATAGGTGTTTTGGTTCCATGTCAATAGAAAGGAGACGAAAAAGTTTGGATTGTTCTTTCCATGTTCTTTCCACCCACAAATAGCAAAGTGTAATGAGCCTGAACCTCCCCAAACAGGTTGTTTTGCGATCCAGCTACATAGAAAGAAGAATTTTGGATTTCGCTTATTTCAAATCGTGTTCCGTGGTGTTAATGCTCCTTAACCCAGAAATAGCAAAGTATGTGTAATGAGTCCCAAATAACACAAAACCGTCTTTTCGCTTCCATATGCGTAGAAAGAAGACGAATAAGCTTTGATAGGGCTTATTTCAATTCGCATGGTGTTTTATGCGGGAGCACCAGAATTATCTCCAACCAAAGCAAAAAAGGTGTTTTGGGTTCCATCCACTTAAAAAGAAAGACGATAAAGCTCTGATTGGTTTTGTTGCAAATTGGTGTTTTTGGGGTTAGAATGCACATTCACCCAAAAATGTCAGAGTGAAATGTTTCTTAACAGCCGTAAACAAGCATAGGTGTTTTGGTTCCATGTCAATAGAAAGCAGACGAAAACGTTTGGATTGTTCTTTCCATGTTCTTTCCACCCACAAATAGCAAAGTGTAATGAGCCTGAACCTCGCCAAACAGGTTGTTTTGCGTTCCAGCTACATAGAAAGAAGAATTTTGAATTTCGCTTATTTCAAATCGTGTTCCGTGGTGTTAATGCTCATTAACCCAGAAATCGCAAACTATGTGTAATGAGTCCCAAATAACACAAAACCGTCTTTTCGCTTCCATATGCGTAGACAGAAGACGAATAAGCTTTGATAGGGCTTATTTCAATTCGCATGGTGTTTTATGGGTGTTGTCAGGTCTGCCGCTAGGTCCCAGCTCACAGAGGACCAACGCCCAGTGGATATTATATACAAAAGTCTTTATTGAAGTTTAGTTTCCATTTCCAAGCTCTGGGCGCGCAGGCCCACGTCTTAACGCTAGACCGGCTAAGTCCCCTCTGACTCACTGCTCCACCCACACCAGTTTAAGATTCTAGCCTGGCTCCACCTCTTGCGCTGCTCTTTCCTGCGTTGGGTCCTTCTGCCCTCTGGGGTTCCCTCCTTCCTGGACTCCTCTGACGCGGAGCCTCCTGAGTCTTGCCCCTCCCTCCGGCGGGCTTTAGGACCTGGCTCCCTTCCCGGGCTCCCCGCTGTGCCGCGCTCCTGTACATTTGAACTTGGCGCGCGCGCCCAGCCGGTGACTTTCCTTCTGACCGTTTCCCCGCTTCCTGATGTGGGTGTTGCCAAACCTGACTCCTCTCCTCCCTCTGGTGGTGAGGACACTGGTCCCGACTCCTGGGACTCCCCCTCCCCACTGCGCTCTGGTGGAGACGCTGGCCCTGATCTCCAGCTGCTGTTCAGAGACTCCCCGCTGGCCCCTCCCTCTTGAGGTTTCTCCCTTGGAATCTCCCTTGCTCTGGCCACCGGCGCTCCCTTCTGTGAGTCCTCCGATTCGCTAGAGAGGCTTGTGGAATAACTCTGGCCACTGTCACTGCCTGCGCCCCCCTCGTACTCCTCCTCCTCACTCTCCATTTGCTCCCCCTCCTGTGTCTCTCCTTCTGAACCCCTGACATCCATCCCCCCCTCGAAGCCCCCCCTTCCCCCCTCCCCCTCTTCCGGTGCGGGTTCCGGGTGCTCCATTGTTGTAGGGGTGAGTCCAGGATACAGCTCGTCCCCTGAGGCTTGCAACCATCGAGATAAGTCCGGGAAGTCCCCCATGGGCTCGTCGACGACGACCTCCTCCGCTTCCATCTCCTGCGCGGTGTGCTCGAAATCTGCGCTCGACCCCAAATCACCCAAGAGCCCTCCTCCCCCTGTTGTTTGATGGGGGTCCACCTCCCAGGGCCCCTTCGGCATGTCTCTGCGCCAGCCCACCTCGGGTTGGTCCTCCCACCAATAAGATCCCCCCGTGCCAAAACCTGAAAGTGATCCCTCCGGAGAGCTGCCTCCCGGAGCCGAGTCCTCAGCTGACGAGAAACCCCGGAAAGTGCTGGCCGAGAGTGTGGGTGTGAACAAACAATCCTCGAAAAAGCCCGCCGGCATAGGCTTGTGCGGGAAAAGTGTGTGGAATTCTTCCTTGAGCAACTGCTCTTCCACTGCGTAATCCGGCACCCACCTGTTGGCGCTGGCCGGGGTGTCCTCCGTGGCGAGAAGATATTCAATCCCGTCCTCCCCCCACCTTGAGTCTAAAATCTCAGTGGCTTCATTAAGTGGCTCCCCTTTCGGCGACCCCCCTTTTTTGGGCGCTTCTCTGAGCGGGTCTGGCGCCTTCCCCGGTGCTTGAAACCTGTGGGGCTCTCTGTAGGGCGTGAGCACTGATCTATGAAAGACCGGGTGCATTCTGGAACCCTCCGGGAGTGTCAACCGGAAGGCCACTGGGTTGATCTGCGCCTCTACTTGGTAAGGCCCTAGCTGCTTGTGCCCTAGTTTCTTCTTGGCTAACGATCTGGCTGGAACTGCTTGTGCTGCCAACCAGACCCAGTCTCCCACCTGGATGTCCTCCCCAACCCTCCTGTGTCGATCTGCCTGCACTTTGTAAGCCTGTTTTGCCAACTCTAACTGCCTCCTGAGCTGCTCGTGGATCTCCTGCAACTCCGCTGCCACTTCCTCTGCTCCCTGTGGCTCCCCCTCCCGCACTGTGTCCAGACCCGGGAAGGTTCTGGGATGCCTCCCGTAGTTGGCAAAAAATGGGGTCACCCCCGTGGACCCGTGCTTCGTGTTGTTGTAGGCAAACTCGGCCAACGGTAGATAGTCCACCCAGGTCGATGGCTGCTGGTTCGCGTAGCATCTCAGGTACTGCTGCATGATGGCGTTGACCCTTTCCGCCTGCCCGTTAGTTTGCGGGTGTCTCGCCGACGCCAGGCTGACCTTGACGTTCAGGAATCCCATCAGCTTTTGCCAGAAGTTGGAGATGAACTGGCGCCCCCGGTCGGACAAAATAGACCGTGGTAGGCCGTGCACCTTGAACACGTGGTCTATGAACATCTTAGCGGTCTGCTCGGCCGTGGCCACCTTCGCGCACGGAATGAAGTGGGCCATCTTGGTGAACAGGTCCACTACCACGAGCACTGCCGTCTTGCCCCTTGAGCTGGGTAGATCTGTGACAAAGTCCAGGGCTACCCTCTCCCACGGTACGAACGGTGTCTGTAGCGGTTCCAACAGGCCCGCCGGCGGCTGGTGCACAGGCTTAGCCCTTTGGCAGGTGTCGCACCTATTGACATAGTCCGCGACATCCCCCCGCATCTTAGGCCACCAAAAGTCTCTGGCTACTAAGTCCACCGTCTTCTCCTTGCCGAAGTGCCCCGCGCTGGGCGCGTCGTGCAGCTGTTGCAGGACCTTCGCGCGGAGGCTGTCTCCTGGTACGTAGAGGACTCCCTTGCGTAGGAGCAGGCCGTCTCGCACTTGGAATTCGTCGCCCCTCGCCTTGCCACTGCACACCTCCTCCATCTTGGCTCGGGCGAACGAGTCTGTTCGCAGCGCGCGGCGCACCGCGTCCAGGTCCACCGTGGCTGACGCGCATGCCCACGCCTGTGGTGTGAAAATGTGCTTGGCCGCCGCCGGTGCCTCTGCCTCCAGATACTGCGGTTTTCTGGACAGCGCGTCCGCCAAGACGTTGCTGTTTCCTGGGATGTACTCAATTCTGAAGTCGAAATCTGCAAAGAACTCCGCCCAGCGGATGTGTCGCTGGTTCAGGAACCTCGCCGTGCGCCAGTACTCCAAGTTCTTATGGTCTGTGCGGACCTGCACCGTGTGCTTGGCTCCGACGAGGAAGTGCCGCCACGCCTTGAAGGCTGCATGTATGGCCAGCAACTCCCTGTCCCAAATGGTGTAGTTCTGCTCCGCTTTGCTGAGTTTTCTGGAGTAGAAAGCGCACGGCCTCCAGTCCCCCTGGTGGTCTTGCTGCAACAGAACGGCTCCCACGGCCCTGTCTGAGGCGTCCGTCTCCACTCTCATGGGCCTGCTGGGATTTACGTGCAGTAGGTTCTCTTCGGAAGCGAAGAGCTGCTTGAGCTTCTGAAAGGACTGCTCTGCCTGCTCCGTCCAGATGAACCTCTTCTTCTTGGAACTGAGGGTGTCGGTGATGGCCGCTGTCTGCATGGCGAAACCCTTGATGAACTTGCGATAAAAGTTGGCAAAACCGACAAACCTCTGTACTTCCTTCCTATTGCGTGGGCTCTTCCAATCCAGTACTGCACGTACCTTGGCACCGTCCATAGCCAGTCCCTTGTCGGACAGTTTGTAGCCCAAGAAATCCACCTCCGTCTTGTCGAACTGGCACTTCTCCAGCTTGGCGTACAGCCTGTGCTCCCGCAGCCTCTGCAGAACTTCCCTAACATCTCTCTCGTGAGCCTCCGGCGATTCCGAGAAGATTAGGATGTCATCCAGGAAGCAGACGCACTTCTTGTAGAGGAGACCCGCCAAGACATGATGCATGAAGGCTTGAAAGCAGTGGGAACCATTTTTTAATCCAAAAGGCATAACTCTGTATTCATAAGTGCCCAGCGGCGTAAACATGGTTGTTTTCCACTCGTCGCCTTCCCGTACGCGAATGAGATTGTACGCTCCGCGCAGATCCAACTTGGTAAAGATGCGACCCTTCCTCACCGTCGCCAGCAGGTCATCGATCTTGGGCATAGGGAATGCTGAGGGCTTGGTCTTGAGGTTCAAGAAGCGGAAATCAACGACCAGCCTCTTTTGGGGCGTGTCCCGCTTCTTTACAAAGAACACGGGACTGCCTCCTGCCGCCTTGGACTCCCGGATGAATCCCCGCTTCAGGTTGTGATCTATGAACTCCCTGAGCTCTTGCAATTCATCCTCAGACATGGAGTACAGTTTCCCCGTCGGGAGCGTCGCCCCGGGCAGGAGGTCGATCTTGCAGTCGTAGGGTCTGTGGGGTGGCAGCTTATCCGCCTCTTTCTCGCAGAAGACCTCCAAAAACTCCTTGTATTTGTTAGGCACCGCTTGCAACATGCCCAAGTTCAGCTGTGGTCCATCCTCGTGCCCCTCATCTTCCAAGTCCGCCAGGATGCAGTGTTCTGCGCAGTAAGAGGAGCCGAAGGTCAGTTGCCGCTGGTACCAAGCTAATGCCGGGCTGTGCCTATCCAGCCAACTCATTCCCAACACTATGGGCGTGTCTGACAGGCGGGTGACGTTGAAGCTGATGACCTCACGGTGGTTTCCAATGCGCATCACCATTGGCGGCGTCTGCTGTAGCACTTGCCCTCCCAGTAGCTCCCTGCCGTCCACTGTGACGACTTTCAGAGGTACCGCCGCTGGCAGAAGGGCTATGCCATGTTGCTGGAGGAACTGCATGTCTATAAAATCTGCATTGCTCCCCGAGTCTACGGTGATGGGAATTTCCACCAGTAGCCCATTGGGGAGCTGAAGGGATGCGGTGAGCTGCACTACTGGTTTGGGTGGGAGGGGGTCGGTGGGCTGTAAGATCCCTGGGGATTGCTTCACTGACTTGTCTGGCTGGTCCCCAGAGATGCCATCTCCAGCCAGACAGTGGAGTTTTCCTGCTGCGACTCCCTCTGCTGAATTGCGTCTGTTACTGTCGCTGCGGCTGCAGTATGCTTGTGAAACCGCTGGGGACACTCTTTTGCCATATGCTGAGCACTGTCGCAGATGTAGCACTTCCTGGTTCCTCTAGGAGGCTTCATCTTGACTGCTCCCGGAGTTAGGGCTCCGACTGTGGAGTGAGCCTTAGCACCACCTATCTCCATCGGCTCCTCTCCCCCTCCCAGCGGAGGCATGGATCGAGCGCGCGCCGCCTCCTTGGGGAAGGGAGGCAGTCCTTTCGCTGGCGTGCGTCCCAAATGCCCTTCCTCCCTGCCCCAAGGGCGTCCTTCCAACCGAACCCCAATGGAGAGTGCCCGTTCCACCACTTCCTTGGTGGTTTGGGGTCTTCCCCCCCTTGCGATCTCATCTTTCACAGCTCCGCTCAACCCCTCCCAGAACAGGTCTCTGACGGCAGGCGATTCTTTCTCCCAGGCTAGTACATTCACCAATCCGAAAAAACGTGCATGATATTGCCTCACAGTGGCTTTACCTTGTCTTAGTCCGTGAATCTCCCTCCTAGCGATATCCACATCAATCTCAGATAAAAAACACGCATCCATCACTTTAATGAAGGCAGCCGCATTTTGGAGGGCTGGATCCTTGTCTCTCCATAGATTGCGCAGCCACGATTTTGCCTCCCCCCGCAAATGCGAAATAATAAATCCCACTTTCTCTCCCTCATTTTTAAAGTCTTTGTCAAGCAGCTGCAATGCATAAATCACATCTGCTCTGAAGTTAGGATACTCCTGCAGGTCCCCATTGAAGTGAGATACCAGGCTCCCTCCTCTGTTTCCCAGCCCAATCCCTTCTGGTCTGGTGGCTGGGAGCCTCTGTGTACTTAGCACTTCTAACCTGGTTCGCAGATCCTGGCAGGCAGCAGCTGCTTCCTGTTCTTTCTTTCTGGAAGCCGCAATTTCTGCAGTCAACTGCGTCACTGCGTTTTGCAAACTCGCTATCCTCTCTTCGGTAGTCATTTCCCTGTTTTTCGTGAGCTCGCGAAGCACCAATCTTCACCCCTCGCTGCTTTCCCGCACTCCACGAGGTTGCAAAATTGGTGAAAATGGAGAGGGGACTTACTGTCAGGACTGCCGCTAGGTCCCAGCTCACAGAGGACCAACGCCCAGTGGATATTATATACAAAAGTCTTTATTGAAGTTTAGTTTCCATTTCCAAGCTCTGGGCGCGCAGGCCCACGTCTTAACGCTAGACCGGCTAAGTCCCCTCTGACTCACTGCTCCACCCACACCAGTTTAAGATTCTAGCCTGGCTCCACCTCTTGCGCTGCTCTTTCCTGCGTTGGGTCCTTCTGCCCTCTGGGGTTCCCTCCTTCCTGGACTCCTCTGACGCGGAGCCTCCTGAGTCTTGCCCCTCCCTCCGGCGGGCTTTAGGACCTGGCTCCCTTCCCGGGCTCCCCGCTGTGCCGCGCTCCTGTACATTTGAACTTGGCGCGCGCGCCCAGCCGGTGACTTTCCTTCTGACCGTTTCCCCGCTTCCTGATGTGGGTGTTGCCAAACCTGACTCCTCTCCTCCCTCTGGTGGTGAGGACACTGGTCCCGACTCCTGGGACTCCCCCTCCCCACTGCGCTCTGGTGGAGACGCTGGCCCTGATCTCCAGCTGCTGTTCAGAGACTCCCCGCTGGCCCCTCCCTCTTGAGGTTTCTCCCTTGGAATCTCCCTTGCTCTGGCCACCGGCGCTCCCTTCTGTGAGTCCTCCGATTCGCTAGAGAGGCTTGTGGAATAACTCTGGCCACTGTCACTGCCTGCGCCCCCCTCGTACTCCTCCTCCTCACTCTCCATTTGCTCCCCCTCCTGTGTCTCTCCTTCTGAACCCCTGACAGGTGTTTTGGTTCCATGTCAATAGAAAGCAGACGAAAAAGTTTGGATTGTTCTTTCCATGTTCTTTCCACCCACAAATAGCAAAGTGTAATGAGCCTGAACCTCGCCAAACAGGTTGTTTTGCGTTCCAGCTACATAGAAAGAAGAATTTTGGATTTCGCTTATTTCAAATCGTGTTCCGTGGTGTTAATGCTCATTAACCCAGAAATAGCAAAGTATGTGTAATGAGTCCCAAATAACACAAAACCGTCTTTTCGCTTCCATATGCGTAGAAAGAAGACGAATAAGCTTTGATAGGGCTTATTTCAATTCGCATGGTGTTTTATGCGTGAGCACCAGAATTATCTCCAACCAAAGCAAAAAAGGTGTTTTGGGTTCCATCCACTTAAAAAGAAAGACGATAAAGCTCTGATTGGTTTTGTTGCAAATTGGTGTTTTTGGGGTTAGAATGCACATTCACCCAAAAATGTCAGAGTGAAATGTTTCTTAACAGCCGTAAACAAGCATAGGTGTTTTGGTTCCATGTCAATAGAAAGCAGACGAAAACGTTTGGATTGTTCTTTCCATGTTCTTTCCACCCACAAATAGCAAAGTGTAATGAGCCTGAACCTCGCCAAACAGGTTGTTTTGCGTTCCAGCTACATAGAAAGAAGAATTCTGGATTTCGCTTATTTCAAATCGTGTTCCGTGGTGTTAATGCTCATTAACCCAGAAATCGCAAACTATGTGTAATGAGTCCCAAATAACACAAAACCGTCTTTTCGCTTCCATATGCGTAGACAGAAGACGAATAAGCTTTGATAGGGCTTATTTCAATTCGCATGGTGTTTTATGGGTGTGCACCAGAATCACCTCCAACCAAAGCAAAAAGGTGTTTTGGGTTCCATCCACTTAAAAAGAAAGACGATAAAGCTCTGATTGGTTTTGTTGCAAATTGGTGTTTTTGGGGTGAGAATGCACATTCACCCAAAAATCTTAACAGCCGTAAACAGGCATAGGTGTTTTGGTTCCATGTCAATAGAAAGCAGACGAAAAAGTTTGGATTGTTCTTTCCATGTTCTTTCCACCCACAAATAGCAAAGTGTAATGAGCCTGAACCTCGCCAAACAGGTTGTTTTGCGTTCCAGCTACATAGAAAGAAGAATTTTGGATTTCGCTTATTTCAAATCATGTTCCGTGGTGTTAATGCTCATTAACCCAGAAATAGCAAAGTATGTGTAATGAGTCCCAAATAACACAAAACCGTCTTTTAGCTTCCATATGCGTAGAAAGAAGACGAATAAGCTTTGATAGGGCTTATTTCAATTCGCATGGTGTTTTATGCGTGAGCACCAGAATCACCTCCAACCAAAGCAAAAAAGGTGTTTTGGGTTCCATCCACTTAAAAAGAAAGACGATAAAGCTCTGATGGGTTTTGTTGCAAATTGGTGTTTTTGGGGTTAGAATGCACATTCACCCAAAAATGTCAGAGTGAAAAGTTTCTTAACAGCCGTAAACAAGCATAGGTGTTTTGGTTCCATGTCAATAGAAAGCAGACGAAAAAGTTTGGATTGTTCTTTCCATGTTCTTTCCACCCACAAATAGCAAAGTGTAATGAGCCTGAACCTCGCCAAACAGGTTGTTTTGCGTTCCAGCTACATAGAAAGAAGAATTTTGAATTTCGCTTATTTCAAATCGTGTTCCGTGGTGTTAATGCTCATTAACCCAGAAATCGCAAACTATGTGTAATGAGTCCCAAATAACACAAAACCGTCTTTTCGCTTCCATATGCGTAGACAGAAGACGAATAAGCTTTGATAGGGCTTATTTCAATTCGCATGGTGTTTTATGGGTGTGCACCAGAATCACCTCCAACCAAAGCAAAAAGGTGTTTTGGGTTCTGTCAGGACTGCCGCTAGGTCCCAGCTCACAGAGGACCAACGCCCAGTGGATATTATATACAAAAGTCTTTATTGAAGTTTAGTTTCCATTTCCAAGCTCTGGGCGCGCAGGCCCACGTCTTAATGCTAGACCGGCTAAGTCCCCTCTCACTCACTGCTCCACCCACACCAGTTTAAGATTCTAGCCTGGCTCCACCTCTTGCGCTGCTCTTTCCTGCGTTGGGTCCTTCTGCCCTCTGGGGTTCCCTCCTTCCTGGACTCCTCTGACGCGGAGCCTCCTGAGTCTTGCCCCTCCCTCCGGCGGGCTTTAGGACCTGGCTCCCTTCCCGGGCTCCCCGCTGTGCCGCGCTCCTGTACATTTGAACTTGGCGCGCGCGCCCAGCCGGTGACTTTCCTTCTGACCGTTTCCCCGCTTCCTGATGTGGGTGTTGCCAAACCTGACTCCTCTCCTCCCTCTGGTGGTGAGGACACTGGTCCCGACTCCTGGGACTCCCCCTCCCCACTGCGCTCTGGTGGAGACGCTGGCCCTGATCTCCAGCTGCTGTTCAGAGACTCCCCGCTGGCCCCTCCCTCTTGAGGTTTCTCCCTTGGAATCTCCCTTGCTCTGGCCACCGGCGCTCCCTTCTGTGAGTCCTCCGATTCGCTAGAGAGGCTTGTGGAATAACTCTGGCCACTGTCACTGCCTGCGCCCCCCTCGTACTCCTCCTCCTCACTCTCCATTTGCTCCCCCTCCTGTGTCTCTCCTTCTGAACCCCTGACATCCATCCCCCCCTCGAAGCCCCCCCTTCCCCCCTCCCCCTCTTCCGGTGCGGGTTCCGGGTGCTCCATTGTTGTAGGGGTGAGTCCAGGATACAGCTCGTCCCCTGAGGCTTGCAACCATCGAGATAAGTCCGGGAAGTCCCCCATGGGCTCGTCGACGACGACCTCCTCCGCTTCCATCTCCTGCGCGGTGTGCTCGAAATCTGCGCTCGACCCCAAATCACCCAAGAGCCCTCCTCCCCCTGTTGTGTGATGGGGGTCCACCTCCCAGGGCCCCTTCGGCATGTCTCTGGGCCAGCCCACTTCGGGTTGGTCCTCCCACCAATAAGATCCCCCCGTGCCAAAACCTGAAAGTGATCCCTCCGGAGAGCTGCCTCCCGGAGCCGAGTCCTCAGCTGACGAGAAACCCCGGAAAGTGCTGGCCGAGAGTGTGGGTGTGAACAAACAATCCTCGAAAAAGCCCGCCGGCATAGGCTTGTGCGGGAAAAGTGTGTGGAATTCTTCCTTGAGCAACTGCTCTTCCACTGCGTAATCCGGCACCCACCTGTTGGCGCTGGCCGGGGTGTCCTCCGTGGCGAGAAGATATTCAATCCCGTCCTCCCCCCACCTTGAGTCTAAAATCTCAGTGGCTTCATTAAGTGGCTCCCCTTTCGGCGACCCCCCTTTCTTGGGCGCTTCTCTGAGCGGGTCTGGCGCCTTCCCCGGTGCTTGAAACCTGTGGGGCTCTCTGTAGGGCGTGAGCACTGATCTATGAAAGACCGGGTGCATTCTGGAACCCTCCGGGAGTGTCAACCGGAAGGCCACTGGGTTGATCTGCGCCTCTACTTGGTAAGGCCCTAGCTGCTTGTGCCCTAGTTTCTTCTTGGCTAACGATCTGGCTGGAACTGCTTGTGCTGCCAACCAGACCCAGTCTCCCACCTGGATGTCCTCCCCAACCCTCCTGTGTCGATCTGCCTGCACTTTGTAAGCCTGTTTTGCCAACTCTAACTGCCTCCTGAGCTGCTCGTGGATCTCCTGCAACTCCGCTGCCACTTCCTCTGCTCCCTGTGGCTCCCCCTCCCGCACTGTGTCCAGACCCGGGAAGGTTCTGGGATGCCTCCCGTAGTTGGCAAAAAATGGGGTCACCCCCGTGGACCCGTGCTTCGTGTTGTTGTAGGCAAACTCGGCCAACGGTAGATAGTCCACCCAGGTCGATGGCTGCTGGTTCGCGTAGCATCTCAGGTACTGCTGCATGATGGCGTTGACCCTTTCCGCCTGCCCGTTAGTTTGCGGGTGTCTCGCCGACGCCAGGCTGACCTTGACGTTCAGGAATCCCATCAGCTTTTGCCAGAAGTTGGAGATGAACTGGCGCCCCCGGTTGGACAAAATAGACCGTGGTAGGCCGTGCACCTTGAACACGTGGTCTATGAACATCTTAGCGGTCTGCTCGGCCGTGGCCACCTTAGCGCACGGAATGAAGTGGGCCATCTTGGTGAACAGGTCCACTACCACGAGCACTGCCGTCTTGCCCCTTGAGCTGGGTAGATCTGTGACAAAGTCCAGGGCCACCCTCTCCCACGGTACGAACGGTGTCTGTAGCGGTTCCAACAGGCCCGCCGGCGGCTGGTGCACAGGCTTAGCCCTTTGGCAGGTGTCGCACCTATTGACATAGTCCGCGACATCCCCCCGCATCTTAGGCCACCAAAAGTCTCTGGCTACTAAGTCCACCGTCTTCTCCTTGCCGAAGTGCCCCGCGCTGGGCGCGTCGTGCAGCTGTTGCAGGACCTTCGCGCGGAGGCTGTCTCCTGGTACGTAGAGGACTCCCTTGCGTAGGAGCAGGCCGTCTCGCACTTGGAATTCGTCGCCCCTCGCCTTGCCACTGCACACCTCCTCCATCTTGGCTCGGGCGAACGAGTCCGTTTGCAGCGCGCGGCGCACCGCGTCCAGGTCCACCGTGGCTGACGCGCATGCCCACGCCTGTGGTGTGAAAATGTGCTTGGCCGCCGCCGGTGCCTCTGCCTCCAGATACTGCGGTTTTCTGGACAGCGCGTCCGCCAAGACGTTGCTGTTTCCTGGGATGTACTCAATTCTGAAGTCGAAATCTGCAAAGAACTCCGCCCAGCGGATGTGTCGCTGGTTCAGGAACCTCGCCGTGCGCCAGTACTCCAAGTTCTTATGGTCTGTGCGGACCTGCACCGTGTGCTTGGCTCCGACGAGGAAGTGCCGCCACGCCTTGAAGGCTGCATGTATGGCCAGCAACTCCCTGTCCCAAATGGTGTAGTTCTGCTCCGCTTTGCTGAGTTTTCTGGAGTAGAAAGCGCACGGCCTCCAGTCCCCCTGGTGGTCTTGCTGCAACAGAACGGCTCCCACGGCCCTGTCTGAGGCGTACGTCTCCACTCTCATGGGCCTGCTGGGATTTACGTGCAGTAGGTTCTCTTCGGAAGCGAAGAGCTGCTTGAGCTTCTGAAAGGACTGCTCTGCCTGCTCCGTCCAGATGAACCTCTTCTTCTTGGAACTGAGGGTGTCGGTGATGGCCGCTGTCTGCATGGCGAAACCCTTGATGAACTTGCGATAAAAGTTGGCAAAACCGACAAACCTCTGTACTTCCTTCCTATTGCGTGGGCTCTTCCAATCCAGTACTGCACGTACCTTGGCACCGTCCATAGCCAGTCCCTTGTCGGACAGTTTGTAGCCCAAGAAATCCACCTCCGTCTTGTCGAACTGGCACTTCTCCAGCTTGGCGTACAGCCTGTGCTCCCGCAGCCTCTGCAGAACTTCCCTAACATCTCTCTCGTGAGCCTCCGGCGATTCCGAGAAGATTAGGATGTCATCCAGGAAGCAGACGCACTTCTTGTAGAGGAGACCCGCCAAGACATGATGCATGAAGGCTTGAAAGCAGTGGGAACCATTTTTTAATCCAAAAGGCATAACTCTGTATTCATAAGTGCCCAGCGGCGTAAACATGGTTGTTTTCCACTCGTCGCCTTCCCGTACGCGAATGAGATTGTACGCTCCGCGCAGATCCAACTTGGTAAAGATGCGACCCTTCCTCACCGTCGCCAGCAGGTCATCGATCTTGGGCATAGGGAATGCTGAGGACTTGGTCTTGAGGTTCAAGAAGCGGAAATCAACGACCAGCCTCTTTTGGGGCGTGTCCCGCTTCTTTACAAAGAACACGGGACTGCCTCCTGCCGCCTTGGACTCCCGGATGAATCCCCGCTTCAGGTTGTGATCTATGAACTCCCTGAGCTCTTGCAATTCATCCTCAGACATGGAGTACAGTTTCCCCGTCGGGAGCGTCGCCCCGGGCAGGAGGTCGATCTTGCAGTCGTAGGGTCTGTGGGGTGGCAGCTTATCCGCCTCTTTCTCGCAGAAGACCTCCAAAAACTCCTTGTATTTGTTAGGCACCGCTTGCAACATGCCCAAGTTCAGCTGTGGTCCATCCTCGTGCCCCTCATCTTCCAAGTCCGCCAGGATGCAGTGTTCTGCGCAGTAAGAGGAGCCGAAGGTCAGTTGCCGCTGGTACCAAGCTAATGCCGGGCTGTGCCTATCCAGCCAACTCATTCCCAACACTATGGGCGTGTCTGACAGGCGGGTGACGTTGAAGCTGATGACCTCACGGTGGTTTCCAATGCGCATCACCATTGGCGGCGTCTGCTGTAGCACTTGCCCTCCCAGTAGCTCCCTGCCGTCCACTGTGACGACTTTCAGAGGTACCGCCGCTGGCAGAAGGGCTATGCCATGTTGCTGGAGGAACTGCATGTCTATAAAATCTGCATTGCTCCCCGAGTCGACGGTGATGGGAATTTCCACAAGTAGCCCATTGGGGAGCTGAAGGGATGCGGTGAGCTGCACTACTGGTTTGGGTGGGAGGGGGTCGGTGGGCTGTAAGATCCCTGGGGATTGCTTCACTGACTTGTCTGGCTGGTCCCCAGAGACGCCATCTCCAGCCAGACAGTGGAGTTTTCCTGCTGCGACTCCCTCTGCTGAATTGCGTCTGTTACTGTCGCTGCGGCTGCAGTATGCTTGTGAAACCGCTGGGGACACTCTTTTGCCATATGCTGAGCACTGTCGCAGATGTAGCACTTCCTGGTTCCTCTAGGAGGCTTCATCTTGACTGCTCCCGGAGTTAGGGCTCCGACTGTGGAGTGAGCCTTAGCACCACCTATCTCCATCGGCTCCTCTCCCCCTCCCAGCGGAGGCATGGATCGAGCGCGCGCCGCCTCCTTGGGGAAGGGAGGCAGTCCTCTCGCTGGCGTGCGTCCCAAATGCCCTTCCTCCCTGTCCCAAGGGCGTCCTTCCAACCGAACCCCAATGGAGAGTGCCCGTTCCACCACTTCCTTGGTGGTTTGGGGTCTTCCCCCCCTTGCGATCTCATCTTTCACAGCTCCGCTCAACCCCTCCCAGAACAGGTCTCTGACGGCAGGCGATTCTTTCTCCCAGGCTAGTACATTCACCAATCCGAAAAAACGTGAATGATATTGCCTCACAGTGGCTTTACCTTGTCTTAGTCCGTGAATCTCCCTCCTAGCGATATCCACATCAATCTCAGATAAAAAACACGCATCCATCACTTTAATGAAGGCAGCCGCATTTTGGAGGGCTGGATCCTTGTCTCTCCATAGATTGCGCAGCCACGATTTTGCCTCCCCCCGCAAATGCGAAATAATAAATCCCACTTTCTCTCCCTCATTTTTAAAGTCTTTGTCAAGCAGCTGCAATGTATAAATCACATCTGCTCTGAAGTTAGGATACTCCTGCAGGTCCCCATTGAAGTGAGATACCAGGCTCCCTCCTCTGTTTCCCAGCCCAATCCCTTCTGGTCTGGTGGCGGGTAGCCTCTGTGTACTTAGCACTTCTAACCTGGTTCGCAGATCCTGGCAGGCAGCAGCTGCTTCCTGTTCTTTCTTTCTGGAAGCCGCAATTTCTGCAGTCAACTGCGTCACTGCGTTTTGCAAACTCGCTATCCTCTCTTCGGTAGTCATTTCCCTGTTTTTCGTGAGCTCGCGAAGCACCAATCTTCACCCCTCGCTGCTTTCCCGCACTCCACGAGGTTGCAAAATTGGTGAAAATGGAGAGGGGACTTACTGTCTGGACTGCCGCTAGGTCCCAGCTCACAGAGGACCAACGCCCAGTGGATATTATATACAAAAGTCTTTATTGAAGTTTAGTTTCCATTTCCAAGCTCTGGGCGCGCAGGCCCACGTCTTAACGCTAGACCGGCTAAGTCCCCTCTGACTCACTGCTCCACCCACACCAGTTTAAGATTCTAGCCCGGCTCCACCTCTTGCGCTGCTCTTTCCTGCGTTGGGTCCTTCTGCCCTCTGGGGTTCCCTCCTTCCTGGACTCCTCTGACGCGGAGCCTCCTGAGTCTTGCCCCTCCCTCCGGCGGGCTTTAGGACCTGGCTCCCTTCCCGGGCTCCCCGCTGTGCCGCGCTCCTGTACATTTGAACTTGGCGCGCGCGCCCAGCCGGTGACTTTCCTTCTAACCGTTTCCCCGCTTCCTGATGTGGGTGTTGCCAAACCTGACTCCTCTCCTCCCTCTGGTGGTGAGGACACTGGTCCCGACTCCTGGGACTCCCC
Organism: Podarcis gaigeae; assembly: GCF_964106915.1. Classification (NCBI taxonomy): domain Eukaryota; kingdom Metazoa; phylum Chordata; class Lepidosauria; order Squamata; family Lacertidae; genus Podarcis; species Podarcis gaigeae. The sequence continues at coordinate 91,977 of NW_028153296.1, read as the reverse complement.
CTCCCCACTGCGCTCTGGTGGAGACGCTGGCCCTGATCTCCAGCTGCTGTTCAGAGACTCCCCGCTGGCCCCTCCCTCTTGAGGTTTCTCCCTTGGAATCTCCCTTGCTCTGGCCACCGGCGCTCCCTTCTGTGAGTCCTCCGATTCGCTAGAGAGGCTTGTGGAATAACTCTGGCCACTGTCACTGCCTGCGCCCCCCTCGTACTCCTCCTCCTCACTCTCCATTTGCTCCCCCTCCTGTGTCTCTCCTTCTGAACCCCTGACAGCCGTAAACAGGCATAGGTGTTTTGGTTCCATGTCAATAGAAAGCAGACGCAAAAGTTTGGATTGTTCTTTCCATGTTCTTTCCACCCACAAATTGCAAAGTGTAATGAGCCTGAACCTCCCCAAACAGGTTGTTTTGCGATCCAGCTACATAGAAAGAAGAATTTTGGATTTCGCTTATTTCAAATCGTGTTCCGTGGTGTTAATGCTCATTAACCCAGAAATAGCAAAGTATGTGTAATGAGTCCCAAATAACACAAAACCGTCTTTTCGCTTCCATATGCGTAGAAAGAAGACGAATAAGCTTTGATAGGGCTTATTTCAATTCGCATGGTGTTTTATGCGTGAGCACCAGAATCATCTCCAACCAAAGCAAAAAAGGTGTTTTGGGTTCCATCCACTTAAAAAGAAAGACGATAAAGCTCTGATTGGTTTTGTTGCAAATTGGTGTTTTTGGGGTTAGAATGCACATTCACCCAAAAATGTCAGAGTGAAATGTTTCTTAACAGCCGTAAACAAGCATAGGTGTTTTGGTTCCATGTCAATAGAAAGCAGACGAAAACGTTTGGATTGTTCTTTCCATGTTCTTTCCACCCACAAATAGCAAAGTGTAATGAGCCTGAACCTCGCCAAACAGGTTGTTTTGCGTTCCAGCTACATAGAAAGAAGAATTTTGAATTTCGCTTATTTCAAATCGTGTTCCGTGGTGTTAATGCTCATTAACCCAGAAATCGCAAACTATGTGTAATGAGTCCCAAATAACACAAAACCGTCTTTTCGCTTCCATATGCGTAGACAGAAGACGAATAAGCTTTGATAGGGCTTATTTCAATTCGCATGGTGTTTTATGGGTGTGCACCAGAATCACCTCCAACCAAAGCAAAAAGGTGTTTTGGGTTCCATCCACTTAAAAAGAAAGACGATAAAGCTCTGATTGGTTTTGTTGCAAATTGGTGTTTTTGGGGTGAGAATGCACATTCACCCAAAAATCTTAACAGCCGTAAACAGGCATAGGTGTTTTGGTTCCATGTCAATAGAAAGCAGACGAAAAAGTTTGGATTGTTCTTTCCATGTTCTTTCCACCCACAAATAGCAAAGTGTAATGAGCCTGAACCTCGCCAAACAGGTTGTTTTGCGTTCCAGCTACATAGAAAGAAGAATTTTGGATTTCGCTTATTTCAAATCATGTTCCGTGGTGTTAATGCTCATTAACCCAGAAATCGCAAACTATGTGTAATGAGTCCCAAATAACACAAAACCGTCTTTTCGATTCCATATGCGTAGACAGAAGACGAATAAGCTTTGATAGGGCTTATTTCAATTCGCATGGTGTTTTATGGGTGTGCACCAGAATCACCTCCAACCAAAGCAAAAAGGTGTTTTGGGTTCCATCCACTTAAAAAGAAAGACGATAAAGCTCTGATTGGTTTTGTTGCAAATTGGTGTTTTTGGGGTTAGAATGCACATTCACCCAAAAATCTTAACAGCCGTAAACAGGCATAGGTGTTTTGGTTCCATGTCAATAGAAAGCAGACGAAAAAGTTTGGATTGTTCTTTCCATGTTCTTTCCACCCACAAATTGCAAAGTGTAATGAGCCTGAACCTCCCCAAACAGGTTGTTTTGCGATCCAGCTACATAGAAAGAAGAATTTTGGATTTCGCTTATTTCAAATCGTGTTCCGTGGTGTTAATGCTCATTAACCCAGAAATAGCAAAGTATGTGTAATGAGTCCCAAATAACACAAAACCGTCTTTTCGCTTCCATATGCGTAGAAAGAAGACGAATAAGCTTTGATAGGGCTTATTTCAATTCGCATGGTGTTTTATGCGTGTGCACCAGAATCACCTCCAACCAAAGCAAAAAGGTGTTTTGGGTTCCAACCACTTAAAAAGAAAGACGATAGAGCTCTGATTGGTTTTGTTGCAAATTGGTGTTTTTGGGGTTAGAATGCACATTCACCCAAAAATCTTAACAGCCGTAAACAGGCATAGGTGTTTTGGTTCCATGTCAATAGAAAGCAGACGCAAAAGTTTGGATTGTTCTTTCCATGTTCTTTCCACCCACAAATTGCAAAGTGTAATGAGCCTGAACCTCCCCAAACAGGTTGTTTTGCGATCCAGCTACATAGAAAGAAGAATTTTGGATTTCGCTTATTTCAAATCGTGTTCCGTGGTGTTAATGCTCATTAACCCAGAAATAGCAAAGTATGTGTAATGAGTCCCAAATAACACAAAACCGTCTTTTCGCTTCCATATGCGTAGAAAGAAGACGAATAAGCTTTGATAGGGCTTATTTCAATTCGCATGGTGTTTTATGCGTGAGCACCAGAATCATCTCCAACCAAAGCAAAAAAGGTGTTTTGGGTTCCATCCACTTAAAAAGAAAGACGATAAAGCTCTGATTGGTTTTGTTGCAAATTGGTGTTTTTGGGGTTAGAATGCACATTCACCCAAAAATGTCAGAGTGAAATGTTTCTTAACAGCCGTAAACAAGCATAGGTGTTTTGGTTCCATGTCAATAGAAAGCAGACGAAAACGTTTGGATTGTTCTTTCCATGTTCTTTCCACCCACAAATAGCAAAGTGTAATGAGCCTGAACCTCGCCAAACAGGTTGTTTTGCGTTCCAGCTACATAGAAAGAAGAATTTTGAATTTCGCTTATTTCAAATCGTGTTCCGTGGTGTTAATGCTCATTAACCCAGAAATCGCAAACTATGTGTAATGAGTCCCAAATAACACAAAACCGTCTTTTCGCTTCCATATGCGTAGACAGAAGACGAATAAGCTTTGATAGGGCTTATTTCAATTCGCATGGTGTTTTATGGGTGTGCACCAGAATCACCTCCAACCAAAGCAAAAAGGTGTTTTGGGTTCCATCCACTTAAAAAGAAAGACGATAAAGCTCTGATTGGTTTTGTTGCAAATTGGTGTTTTTGGGGTGAGAATGCACATTCACCCAAAAATCTTAACAGCCGTAAACAGGCATAGGTGTTTTGGTTCCATGTCAATAGAAAGCAGACGAAAAAGTTTGGATTGTTCTTTCCATGTTCTTTCCACCCACAAATAGCAAAGTGTAATGAGCCTGAACCTCGCCAAACAGGTTGTTTTGCGTTCCAGCTACATAGAAAGAAGAATTTTGGATTTCGCTTATTTCAAATCATGTTCCGTGGTGTTAATGCTCATTAACCCAGAAATCGCAAACTATGTGTAATGAGTCCCAAATAACACAAAACCGTCTTTTCGATTCCATATGCGTAGACAGAAGACGAATAAGCTTTGATAGGGCTTATTTCAATTCGCATGGTGTTTTATGGGTGTGCACCAGAATCACCTCCAACCAAAGCAAAAAGGTGTTTTGGGTTCCATCCACTTAAAAAGAAAGACGATAAAGCTCTGATTGGTTTTGTTGCAAATTGGTGTTTTTGGGGTTAGAATGCACATTCACCCAAAAATCTTAACAGCCGTTGTCAGGACTGCCGCTAGGTCCCAGCTCACAGAGGACCAACGCCCAGTGGATATTATATACAAAAGTCTTTATTGAAGTTTAGTTTCCATTTCCAAGCTCTGGGGCGCGCAGGCCCACGTCTTAACGCTAGACCGGCTAAGTCCCCTCTGACTCACTGCTCCACCCACACCAGTTTAAGATTCTAGCCTGGCTCCACCTCTTGCGCTGCTCTTTCCTGCGTTGGGTCCTTCTGCCCTCTGGGGTTCCCTCCTTCCTGGACTCCTCTGACGCGGAGCCTCCTTCTGGTGGTGAGGACACTGGCCCCGACTCCTGGGACTCCCCCTCCCCACTGCGCTCTGGTGGAGACGCTGGCCCTGATCTCCAGCTGCTGTTCAGAGACTCCCCGCTGGCCCCTCCCTCTTGAGGTTTCTCCCTTGGAATCTCCCTTGCTCTGGCCACCGGCGCTCCCTTCTGTGAGTCCTCCGATTCGCTAGAGAGGCTTGTGGAATAACTCTGGCCACTGTCACTGCCTGCGCCCCCCTCGTACTCCTCCTCCTCACTCTCCATTTGCTCCCCCTCCTGTGTCTCTCCTTCTGAACCCCTGACATCCATCCCCCCCTCGAAGCCCCCCCTTCCCCCCTCCCCCTCTTCCGGTGCGGGTTCCGGGTGCTCCATTGTTGTAGGGGTGAGTCCAGGATACAGCTCGTCCCCTGAGGCTTGCAACCATCGAGATAAGTCCGGGAAGTCCCCCATGGGCTCGTCGACGACGACCTCCTCCGCTTCCATCTCCTGCGCGGTGTGCTCGAAATCTGCGCTCGACCCCAAATCACCCAAGAGCCCTCCTCCCCCTGTTGTTTGATGGGGGTCCACCTCCCAGGGCCCCTTCGGCATGTCTCTGCGCCAGCCCACCTCGGGTTGGTCCTCCCACCAATAAGATCCCCCCGTGCCAAAACCTGAAAGTGATCCCTCCGGAGAGCTGCCTCCCGGAGCCGAGTCCTCAGCTGACGAGAAACCCCGGAAAGTGCTGGCCGAGAGTGTGGGTGTGAACAAACAATCCTCGAAAAAGCCCGCCGGCATAGGCTTGTGCGGGAAAAGTGTGTGGAATTCTTCCTTGAGCAACTGCTCTTCCACTGCGTAATCCGGCACCCACCTGTTGGCGCTGGCCGGGGTGTCCTCCGTGGCGAGAAGATATTCAATCCCGTCCTCCCCCCACCTTGAGTCTAAAATCTCAGTGGCTTCATTAAGTGGCTCCCCTTTCGGCGACCCCCCTTTTTTGGGCGCTTCTCTGAGCGGGTCTGGCGCCTTCCCCGGTGCTTGAAACCTGTGGGGCTCTCTGTAGGGCGTGAGCACTGATCTATGAAAGACCGGGTGCATTCTGGAACCCTCCGGGAGTGTCAACCGGAAGGCCACTGGGTTGATCTGCGCCTCTACTTGGTAAGGCCCTAGCTGCTTGTGCCCTAGTTTCTTCTTGGCTAACGATCTGGCTGGAACTGCTTGTGCTGCCAACCAGACCCAGTCTCCCACCTGGATGTCCTCCCCAACCCTCCTGTGTCGATCTGCCTGCACTTTGTAAGCCTGTTTTGCCAACTCTAACTGCCTCCTGAGCTGCTCGTGGATCTCCTGCAACTCCGCTGCCACTTCCTCTGCTCCCTGTGGCTCCCCCTCCCGCACTGTGTCCAGACCCGGGAAGGTTCTGGGATGCCTCCCGTAGTTGGCAAAAAATGGGGTCACCCCCGTGGACCCGTGCTTCGTGTTGTTGTAGGCAAACTCGGCCAACGGTAGATAGTCCACCCAGGTCGATGGCTGCTGGTTCGCGTAGCATCTCAGGTACTGCTGCATGATGGCGTTGACCCTTTCCGCCTGCCCGTTAGTTTGCGGGTGTCTCGCCGACGCCAGGCTGACCTTGACGTTCAGGAATCCCATCAGCTTTTGCCAGAAGTTGGAGATGAACTGGCGCCCCCGGTCGGACAAAATAGACCGTGGTAGGCCGTGCACCTTGAACACGTGGTCTATGAACATCTTAGCGGTCTGCTCGGCCGTGGCCACCTTCGCGCACGGAATGAAGTGGGCCATCTTGGTGAACAGGTCCACTACCACGAGCACTGCCGTCTTGCCCCTTGAGCTGGGTAGATCTGTGACAAAGTCCAGGGCTACCCTCTCCCACGGTACGAACGGTGTCTGTAGCGGTTCCAACAGGCCCGCCGGCGGCTGGTGCACAGGCTTAGCCCTTTGGCAGGTGTCGCACCTATTGACATAGTCCGCGACATCCCCCCGCATCTTAGGCCACCAAAAGTCTCTGGCTACTAAGTCCACCGTCTTCTCCTTGCCGAAGTGCCCCGCGCTGGGCGCGTCGTGCAGCTGTTGCAGGACCTTCGCGCGGAGGCTGTCTCCTGGTACGTAGAGGACTCCCTTGCGTAGGAGCAGGCCGTCTCGCACTTGGAATTCGTCGCCCCTCGCCTTGCCACTGCACACCTCCTCCATCTTGGCTCGGGCGAACGAGTCTGTTCGCAGCGCGCGGCGCACCGCGTCCAGGTCCACCGTGGCTGACGCGCATGCCCACGCCTGTGGTGTGAAAATGTGCTTGGCCGCCGCCGGTGCCTCTGCCTCCAGATACTGCGGTTTTCTGGACAGCGCGTCCGCCAAGACGTTGCTGTTTCCTGGGATGTACTCAATTCTGAAGTCGAAATCTGCAAAGAACTCCGCCCAGCGGATGTGTCGCTGGTTCAGGAACCTCGCCGTGCGCCAGTACTCCAAGTTCTTATGGTCTGTGCGGACCTGCACCGTGTGCTTGGCTCCGACGAGGAAGTGCCGCCACGCCTTGAAGGCTGCATGTATGGCCAGCAACTCCCTGTCCCAAATGGTGTAGTTCTGCTCCGCTTTGCTGAGTTTTCTGGAGTAGAAAGCGCACGGCCTCCAGTCCCCCTGGTGGTCTTGCTGCAACAGAACGGCTCCCACGGCCCTGTCTGAGGCGTCCGTCTCCACTCTCATGGGCCTGCTGGGATTTACGTGCAGTAGGTTCTCTTCGGAAGCGAAGAGCTGCTTGAGCTTCTGAAAGGACTGCTCTGCCTGCTCCGTCCAGACGAACCTCTTCTTCTTGGAACTGAGGGTGTCGGTGATGGCCGCTGTCTGCATGGCGAAACCCTTGATGAACTTGCGATAAAAGTTGGCAAAACCGACAAACCTCTGTACTTCCTTCCTATTGCGTGGGCTCTTCCAATCCAGTACTGCACGTACCTTGGCACCGTCCATAGCCAGTCCCTTGTCGGACAGTTTGTAGCCCAAGAAATCCACCTCCGTCTTGTCGAACTGGCACTTCTCCAGCTTGGCGTACAGCCTGTGCTCCCGCAGCCTCTGCAGAACTTCCCTAACATCTCTCTCGTGAGCCTCCGGCGATTCCGAGAAGATTAGGATGTCATCCAGGAAGCAGACGCACTTCTTGTAGAGGAGACCCGCCAAGACATGATGCATGAAGGCTTGAAAGCAGTGGGAACCATTTTTTAATCCAAAAGGCATAACTCTGTATTCATAAGTGCCCAGCGGCGTAAACATGGTTGTTTTCCACTCGTCGCCTTCCCGTACGCGAATGAGATTGTACGCTCCGCGCAGATCCAACTTGGTAAAGATGCGACCCTTCCTCACCGTCGCCAGCAGGTCATCGATCTTGGGCATAGGGAATGCTGAGGGCTTGGTCTTGAGGTTCAAGAAGCGGAAATCAACGACCAGCCTCTTTTGGGGCGTGTCCCGCTTCTTTACAAAGAACACGGGACTGCCTCCTGCCGCCTTGGACTCCCGGATGAATCCCCGCTTCAGGTTGTGATCTATGAACTCCCTGAGCTCTTGCAATTCATCCTCAGACATGGAGTACAGTTTCCCCGTCGGGAGCGTCGCCCCGGGCAGGAGGTCGATCTTGCAGTCGTAGGGTCTGTGGGGTGGCAGCTTATCCGCCTCTTTCTCGCAGAAGACCTCCAAAAACTCCTTGTATTTGTTAGGCACCGCTTGCAACATGCCCAAGTTCAGCTGTGGTCCATCCTCGTGCCCCTCATCTTCCAAGTCCGCCAGGATGCAGTGTTCTGCGCAGTAAGAGGAGCCGAAGGTCAGTTGCCGCTGGTACCAAGCTAATGCCGGGCTGTGCCTATCCAGCCAACTCATTCCCAACACTATGGGCGTGTCTGACAGGCGGGTGACGTTGAAGCTGATGACCTCACGGTGGTTTCCAATGCGCATCACCATTGGCGGCGTCTGCTGTAGCACTTGCCCTCCCAGTAGCTCCCTGCCGTCCACTGTGACGACTTTCAGAGGTACCGCCGCTGGCAGAAGGGCTATGCCATGTTGCTGGAGGAACTGCATGTCTATAAAATCTGCATTGCTCCCCGAGTCTACGGTGATGGGAATTTCCACCAGTAGCCCATTGGGGAGCTGAAGGGATGCGGTGAGCTGCACTACTGGTTTGGGTGGGAGGGGGTCGGTGGGCTGTAAGATCCCTGGGGATTGCTTCACTGACTTGTCTGGCTGGTCCCCAGAGATGCCATCTCCAGCCAGACAGTGGAGTTTTCCTGCTGCGACTCCCTCTGCTGAATTGCGTCTGTTACTGTCGCTGCGGCTGCAGTATGCTTGTGAAACCGCTGGGGACACTCTTTTGCCATATGCTGAGCACTGTCGCAGATGTAGCACTTCCTGGTTCCTCTAGGAGGCTTCATCTTGACTGCTCCCGGAGTTAGGGCTCCGACTGTGGAGTGAGCCTTAGCACCACCTATCTCCATCGGCTCCTCTCCCCCTCCCAGCGGAGGCATGGATCGAGCGCGCGCCGCCTCCTTGGGGAAGGGAGGCAGTCCTTTCGCTGGCGTGCGTCCCAAATGCCCTTCCTCCCTGCCCCAAGGGCGTCCTTCCAACCGAACCCCAATGGAGAGTGCCCGTTCCACCACTTCCTTGGTGGTTTGGGGTCTTCCCCCCCTTGCGATCTCATCTTTCACAGCTCCGCTCAACCCCTCCCAGAACAGGTCTCTGACGGCAGGCGATTCTTTCTCCCAGGCTAGTACATTCACCAATCCGAAAAAACGTGCATGATATTGCCTCACAGTGGCTTTACCTTGTCTTAGTCCGTGAATCTCCCTCCTAGCGATATCCACATCAATCTCAGATAAAAAACACGCATCCATCACTTTAATGAAGGCAGCCGCATTTTGGAGGGCTGGATCCTTGTCTCTCCATAGATTGCGCAGCCACGATTTTGCCTCCCCCCGCAAATGCGAAATAATAAATCCCACTTTCTCTCCCTCATTTTTAAAGTCTTTGTCAAGCAGCTGCAATGTATAAATCACATCTGCTCTGAAGTTAGGATACTCCTGCAGGTCCCCATTGAAGTGAGATACCAGGCTCCCTCCTCTGTTTCCCAGCCCAATCCCTTCTGGTCTGGTGGCCGGTAGCCTCTGTGTAGTTAGCACTTCTAACCTGGTTCGCAGATCCTGGCAGGCAGCAGCTGCTTCCTGTTCTTTCTTTCTGGAAGCCGCAATTTCTGCAGTCAACTGCGTCACTGCGTTTTGCAAACTCGCTATCCTCTCTTCGGTAGTCATTTCCCTGTTTTTCGTGAACTCGCGAAGCACCAATCTTCACCCCTCGCTGCTTTCCCGCACTCCACGAGGTTGCAAAATTGGTGAAAAAAGGTGAGGGGACTTACTGTCAGGACTGCCGCTAGGTCCCAGCTCACAGAGGACCAACGCCCAGTGGATATTATATACAAAAGTCTTTATTGAAGTTTAGTTTCCATTTCCAAGCTCTGGGGCGCGCAGGCCCACGTCTTAACGCTAGACCGGCTAAGTCCCCTCTGACTCACTGCTCCACCCACACCAGTTTAAGATTCTAGCCTGGCTCCACCTCTTGCGCTGCTCTTTCCTGCGTTGGGTCCTTCTGCCCTCTGGGGTTCCCTCCTTCCTGGACTCCTCTGACGCGGAGCCTCCTTCTGGTGGTGAGGACACTGGCCCCGACTCCTGGGACTCCCCCTCCCCACTGCGCTCTGGTGGAGACGCTGGCCCTGATCTCCAGCTGCTGTTCAGAGACTCCCCGCTGGCCCCTCCCTCTTGAGGTTTCTCCCTTGGAATCTCCCTTGCTCTGGCCACCGGCGCTCCCTTCTGTGAGTCCTCCGATTCGCTAGAGAGGCTTGTGGAATAACTCTGGCCACTGTCACTGCCTGCGCCCCCCTCGTACTCCTCCTCCTCACTCTCCATTTGCTCCCCCTCCTGTGTCTCTCCTTCTGAACCCCTGACAGCCGTAAACAGGCATAGGTGTTTTGGTTCCATGTCAATAGAAAGCAGACGAAAAAGTTTGGATTGTTCTTTCCATGTTCTTTCCACCCACAAATTGCAAAGTGTAATGAGCCTGAACCTCCCCAAACAGGTTGTTTTGCGATCCAGCTACATAGAAAGAAGAATTTTGGATTTCGCTTATTTCAAATCGTGTTCCGTGGTGTTAATGCTCATTAACCCAGAAATAGCAAAGTATGTGTAATGAGTCCCAAATAACACAAAACCGTCTTTTCGCTTCCATATGCGTAGAAAGAAGACGAATAAGCTTTGATAGGGCTTATTTCAATTCGCATGGTGTTTTATGGGTGTGCACCAGAATCACCTCCAACCAAAGCAAAAAGGTGTTTTGGGTTCCATCCACTTAAAAAGAAAGACGATAAAGCTCTGATTGGTTTTGTTGCAAATTGGTGTTTTTGGGGTTAGAATGCACATTCACCCAAAAATCTTAACAGCCGTAAACAGGCATAGGTGTTTTGGTTCCATGTCAATAGAAAGCAGACGAAAAAGTTTGGATTGTTCTTTCCATGTTCTTTCCACCCACAAATAGCAAAGTGTAATGAGCCTGAACCTCGCCAAACAGGTTGTTTTGCGTTCCAGCTACATAGAAAGAAGAATTTTGGATTTCGCTTATTTCAAATCATGTTCCGTGGTGTTAATGCTCATTAACCCAGAAATCGCAAACTATGTGTAATGAGTCCCAAATAACACAAAACCGTCTTTTCGATTCCATATGCGTAGACAGAAGACGAATAAGCTTTGATAGGGCTTATTTCAATTCGGATGGTGTTTTATGGGTGTGCACCAGAATCACCTCCAACCAAAGCAAAAAGGTGTTTTGGGTTCCATCCACTTAAAAAGAAAGACGATAAAGCTCTGATTGGTTTTGTTGCAAATTGGTGTTTTTGGGGTTAGAATGCACATTCACCCAAAAATCTTAACAGCCGTAAACAGGCATAGGTGTTTTGGTTCCATGTCAATAGAAAGCAGACGAAAAAGTTTGGATTGTTCTTTCCATGTTCTTTCCACCCACAAATAGCAAAGTGTAATGAGCCTGAACCTCGCCAAACAGGTTGTTTTGCGTTCCAGCTACATAGAAAGAAGAATTTTGGATTTTGCTTATTTCAAATCATGTTCCGTGGTGTTAATGCTCATTAACCCAGAAATCGCAAACTATGTGTAATGAGTCCCAAATAACACAAAACCGTCTTTTCGCTTCCATATGCGTAGACAGAAGACGAATAAGCTTTGATAGGGCTTATTTCAATTCGCATGGTGTTTTATGGGTGTGCACCAGAATCACCTCCAACCAAAGCAAAAAGGTGTTTTGGGTTCCATCCACTTAAAAAGAAAGACGATAAAGCTCTGATTGGTTTTGTTGCAAATTGGTGTTTTTGGGGTTAGAATGCACATTCACCCAAAAATCTTAACAGCCGTAAACAGGCATAGGTGTTTTGGTTCCATGTCAATAGAAAGCAGACGCAAAAGTTTGGATTGTTCTTTCCATGTTCTTTCCACCCACAAATTGCAAAGTGTAATGAGCCTGAACCTCCCCAAACAGGTTGTTTTGCGATCCAGCTACATAGAAAGAAGAATTTTGGATTTCGCTTATTTCAAATCGTGTTCCGTGGTCTTAATGCTCATTAACCCAGAAATAGCAAAGTATGTGTAATGAGTCCCAAATAACACAAAACCGTCTTTTCGCTTCCATATGCGTAGAAAGAAGACGAATAAGCTTTGATAGGGCTTATTTCAATTCGCATGGTGTTTTATGCGTGAGCACCAGAATCACCTCCAACCAAAGCAAAAAAGGTGTTTTGGGTTCCATCCACTTAAAAATAAAGACGATACAGCTCTGATTAGTTTTGTTGCAAATTGGTGTTTTTGGGGTTAGAATGCACATTCACCCAAAAATATCAGAGTGAAATGTTTCTTAACAGCCGTAAACAAGCATAGGTGTTTTGGTTCCATGTCAATAGAAAGCAGACGAAAACGTTTGGATTGTTCTTTCCATGTTCTTTCCACCCACAAATAGCAAAGTGTAATGAGCCTGAACCTCGCCAAACAAGTTGTTTTGCGTTCCAGCTACATAGAAAGAAGAATTTTGGATTTCGCTTATTTCAAATCGTGTTCCGTGGTGTTAATGCTCATTAACCCAGAAATAGCAACGTATGTGTAATGAGTCCCAAATAACACAAAACCGTCTTTTCGCTTCCATATGCGTAGAAAGAAGACGAATAAGCTTTGATAGGGCTTATTTCAATTCGCATGGTGTTTTATGCGTGTGCACCAGAATCACCTCCAACCAAAGCAAAAAGGTGTTTTGGGTTCCAACCACTTAAAAAGAAAGACGATAGAGCTCTGATTGGTTTTGTTGCAAATTGGTGTTTTTGGGGTTAGAATGCACATTCACCCAAAAATCTTAACAGCCGTAAACAGGCATAGGTGTTTTGGTTCCATGTCAATAGAAAGCAGACGCAAAAGTTTGGATTGTTCTTTCCATGTTCTTTCCACCCACAAATTGCAAAGTGTAATGAGCCTGAACCTCCCCAAACAGGTTGTTTTGCGATCCAGCTACATAGAAAGAAGAATTTTGGATTTCGCTTATTTCAAATCGTGTTCCGTGGTGTTAATGCTCATTAACCCAGAAATAGCAAAGTATGTGTAATGAGTCCCAAATAACACAAAACCGTCTTTTCGCTTCCATATGCGTAGAAAGAAGACGAATAAGCTTTGATAGGGCTTATTTCAATTCGCATGGTGTTTTATGGGTGTGCACCAGAATCACCTCCAAAAAGAAAGACGATAAAGCTCTGATTGGTTTTGTTGCAAAGTGGTGTTTTTGGGGTTAGAATGCACATTCACCCAAAAATCTCAGAGTGAAATGTTTCTTAACAGCCGTAAACAAGCATAGGTGTTTTGGTTCCATGTCAATAGAAAGCAGACGAAAACGTTTGGATTGTTGTTTCCATGTTCTTTCCACCCACAAATAGCAAAGTGTAATGAGCCTGAACCTCGCCAAACAGGTTGTTTTGCGTTCCAGCTACATAGAAAGAAGAATTTTGGATTTCGCTTATTTCAAATCGTGTTCCGTGGTGTTAATGCTCATTAACCCAGAAATAGCAAAGTATGTGTAATGAGTCCCAAATAACACAAAACCGTCTTTTCGCTTCCATATGCGTAGAAAGAAGACGAATAAGCTTTGATAGGGCTTATTTCAATTCGCATGGTGTTTTATGCGTGAGCACCAGAATCATCTCCAACCAAAGCAAAAAAGGTGTTTTGGGTTCCATCCACTTAAAAAGAAAGACGATAAAGCTCTGATTGGTTTTGTTGCAAATTGGTGTTTTTGGGGTTAGAATGCACATTCACCCAAAAATGTCAGAGTGAAATGTTTCTTAACAGCCGTAAACAAGCATAGGTGTTTTGGTTCCATGTCAATAGAAAGCAGACGAAAACGTTTGGATTGTTCTTTCCATGTTCTTTCCACCCACAAATAGCAAAGTGTAAAGAGCCTGAACCTCGCCAAACAGGTTGTTTTGCGTTCCAGCTACATAGAAAGAAGAATTTTGAATTTCGCTTATTTCAAATCGTGTTCCGTGGTGTTAATGCTCATTAACCCAGAAATCGCAAACTATGTGTAATGAGTCCCAAATAACACAAAACCGTCTTTTCGCTTCCATATGCGTAGACAGAAGACGAATAAGCTTTGATAGGGCTTATTTCAATTCGCATGGTGTTTTATGGGTGTGCACCAGAATCACCTCCAACCAAAGCAAAAAGGTGTTTTGGGTTCCATCCACTTAAAAAGAAAGACGATAAAGCTCTGATTGGTTTTGTTGCAAATTGGTGTTTTTGGGGTGAGAATGCACATTCACCCAAAAATCTTAACAGCCGTAAACAGGCATAGGTGTTTTGGTTCCATGTCAATAGAAAGCAGACGAAAAAGTTTGGATTGTTCTTTCCATGTTCTTTCCACCCACAAATAGCAAAGTGTAATGAGCCTGAACCTCGCCAAACAGGTTGTTTTGCGTTCCAGCTACATAGAAAGAAGAATTTTGGATTTCGCTTATTTCAAATCATGTTCCGTGGTGTTAATGCTCATTAACCCAGAAATCGCAAACTATGTGTAATGAGTCCCAAATAACACAAAACCGTCTTTTCGATTCCATATGCGTAGACAGAAGACGAATAAGCTTTGATAGGGCTTATTTCAATTCGCATGGTGTTTTATGGGTGTGCACCAGAATCACCTCCAACCAAAGCAAAAAGGTGTTTTGGGTTCCATCCACTTAAAAAGAAAGACGATAAAGCTCTGATTGGTTTTGTTGCAAATTGGTGTTTTTGGGGTTAGAATGCACATTCACCCAAAAATCTTAACAGCCGTAAACAGGCATAGGTGTTTTGGTTCCATGTCAATAGAAAGCAGACGAAAAAGTTTGGATTGTTCTTTCCATGTTCTTTCCACCCACAAATTGCAAAGTGTAATGAGCCTGAACCTCCCCAAACAGGTTGTTTTGCGATCCAGCTACATAGAAAGAAGAATTTTGGATTTCGCTTATTTCAAATCGTGTTCCGTGGTGTTAATGCTCATTAACCCAGAAATAGCAAAGTATGTGTAATGAGTCCCAAATAACACAAAACCGTCTTTTGGCTTCCATATGCGTAGAAAGAAGACGAATAAGCTTTGATAGGGCTTATTTCAATTCGCATGGTGTTTTATGCGTGAGCACCAGAATCACCTCCAACCAAAGCAAAAAAGGTGTTTTGGGTTCCATCCACTTAAAAAGAAAGACGATAAAGCTCTGATTAGTTTTGTTGCAAATTGGTGTTTTTGGGGTTAGAATGCACATTCACCCAAAAATGTCAGAGTGAAATGTTTCTTAACAGCCGTAAACAAGCATAGGTGTTTTGGTTCCATGTCAATAGAAAGCAGACGAAAACGTTTGGATTGTTCTTTCCATGTTCTTTCCACCCACAAATAGCAAAGTGTAATGAGCCTGAACCTCGCCAAACAAGTTGTTTTGCGTTCCAGCTACATAGAAAGAAGAATTTTGGATTTCGCTTATTTCAAATCGTGTTCCGTGGTGTTAATGCTCATTAACCCAGAAATCGCAAACTATGTGTAATGAGTCCCAAATAACACAAAACCGTCTTTTCGATTCCATATGCGTAGACAGAAGACGAATAAGCTTTGATAGGGCTTATTTCAATTCGCATGGTGTTTTATGGGTGTGCACCAGAATCACCTCCAACCAAAGCAAAAAGGTGTTTTGGGTTCCATCGACTTAAAAAGAAAGACGATAAAGCTCTGATTGGTTTTGTTGCAAATTGGTGTTTTTGGGGTGAGAATGCACATTCACCCAAAAATCTTAACAGCCGTAAACAGGCATAGGTGTTTTGGTTCCATGTCAATAGAAAGCAGACGAAAAAGTTTGGATTGTTCTTTCCATGTTCTTTCCACCCACAAATAGCAAAGTGTAATGAGCCTGAACCTCCCCAAACAGGTTGTTTTGCGATCCAGCTACATAGAAAGAAGAATTTTGGATTTCGCTTATTTCAAATCGTGTTCCGTGGTGTTAATGCTCATTAACCCAGAAATCGCAAACTATGTGTAATGAGTCCCAAATAACACAAAACCGTCTTTTCGATTCCATATGCGTAGACAGAAGACGAATAAGCTTTGATAGGGCTTATTTCAATTCGCATGGTGTTTTATGGGTGTGCACCAGAATCACCTCCAACCAAAGCAAAAAGGTGTTTTGGGTTCCATCGACTTAAAAAGAAAGACGATAAAGCTCTGATTGGTTTTGTTGCAAATTGGTGTTTTTGGGGTGAGAATGCACATTCACCCAAAAATCTTAACAGCCGTAAACAGGCATAGGTGTTTTGGTTCCATGTCAATAGAAAGCAGACGAAAAAGTTTGGATTGTTCTTTCCATGTTCTTTCCACCCACAAATAGCAAAGTGTAATGAGCCTGAACCTCGCCAAACAGGTTGTTTTGCGTTCCAGCTACATAGAAAGAAGAATTTTGGATTTCGCTTATTTCAAATCATGTTCCGTGGTGTTAATGCTCATTAACCCAGAAATCGCAAACTATGTGTAATGAGTCCCAAATAACACAAAACCGTCTTTTCGATTCCATATGCGTAGACAGAAGACGAATAAGGTTTGATAGGGCTTATTTCAATTCGCATGGTGTTTTATGGGTGTGCACCAGAATCACCTCCAACCAAAGCAAAAAGGTGTTTTGGGTTCCATCCACTTAAAAAGAAAGATGATAAAGCTCTGATTGGTTTTGTTGCAAATTGGTGTTTTTGGGGTTAGAATGCACATTCACCCAAAAATCTTAACAGCCGTAAACAGGCATAGGTGTTTTGGTTCCATGTCAATAGAAAGCAGACGAAAAAGTTTGGATTGTTCTTTCCATGTTCTTTCCACCCACAAATTGCAAAGTGTAATGAGCCTGAACCTCCCCAAACAGGTTGTTTTGCGATCCAGCTACATAGAAAGAAGAATTTTGGATTTCGCTTATTTCAAATCGTGTTCCGTGGTGTTAATGCTCATTAACCCAGAAATAGCAAAGTATGTGTAATGAGTCCCAAATAACACAAAACCGTCTTTTCGCTTCCATATGCGTAGAAAGAAGACGAATAAGCTTTGATAGGGCTTATTTCAATTCGCATGGTGTTTTATGCGTGAGCACCAGAATCATCTCCAACCAAAGCAAAAAAGGTGTTTTGGGTTCCATCCACTTAAAAAGAAAGACGATAAAGCTCTGATTGGTTTTGTTGCAAATTGGTGTTTTTGGGGTTAGAATGCACATTCACCCAAAAATGTCAGAGTGAAATGTTTCTTAACAGCCGTAAACAAGCATAGGTGTTTTGGTTCCATGTCAATAGAAAGGAGACGAAAACGTTTGGATTGTTCTTTCCATGTTCTTTCCACCCACAAATAGCAAAGTGTAATGAGCCTGAACCTCGCCAAACAAGTTGTTTTGCGTTCCAGCTACATAGAAAGAAGAATTTTGGATTTCGCTTATTTCAAATTGTGTTCCGTGGTGTTAATGCTCATTAACCCAGAAATAGCAAAGTATGTGTAATGAGTCCCAAATAACACAAAACCGTCTTTTCGCTTCCATATGCGTAGAAAGAAGACGAATAAGCTTTGATAGGGCTTATTTCAATTCGCATGGTGTTTTATGGGTGTGCACCAGAATCACCTCCAACCAAAGGAAAAAAGGTGTTTTGGGTTCCATCCACTTAAAAAGAAAGACGATAAAGCTCTGATTGGTTTTGTTGCAAAGTGGTGTTTTTGGGGTTAGAATGCACATTCACCCAAAAATCTTAACAGCCGTAAACAGGCATAGGTGTTTTGGTTCCATGTCAATAGAAAGCAGACGCAAAAGTTTGGATTGTTCTTTCCATGTTCTTTCCACCCACAAATTGCAAAGTGTAATGAGCCTCAACCTCCCCAAACAGGTTGTTTTGCGATCCAGCTACATAGAAAGAAGAATTTTGGATTTCGCTTATTTCAAATCGTGTTCCGTGGTGTTAATGCTCATTAACCCAGAAATAGCAAAGTATGTGTAATGAGTCCCAAATAACACAAAACCGTCTTTTCGCTTCCATATGCGTAGAACGAAGACGAATAAGCTTTGATAGGGCTTATTTCAATTCGCATGGTGTTTTATGGGTGTGCACCAGAATCACCTCCAACCAAAGGAAAAAAGGTGTTTTGGGTTCCATCCACTTAAAAAGAAAGACGATAAAGCTCTGATTGGTTTTGTTGCAAAGTGGTGTTTTTGGGGTTAGAATGCACATTCACCCAAAAATCTCAGAGTGAAATGTTTCTTAACAGCCGTAAACAAGCATAGGTGTTTTGGTTCCATGTCAATAGAAAGCAGACGAAAACGTTTGGATTGTTCTTTCCATGTTCTTTCCACCCACAAATTGCAAAGTGTAATGAGCCTGAACCTCTCCAAACAGGTTGTTTTGCGATCCAGCTACATAGAAAGAAGAATTTTGGATTTCGCTTATTTCAAATCGTGTTCCGTGGTGTTAATGCTCATTAACCCAGAAATAGCAAAGTATGTGTAATGAGTCCCAAATAACACAAAACCGTCTTTTCGCTTCCATATGCGTAGAAAGAAGACGAATAAGCTTTGATAGGGCTTATTTCAATTCGCATGGTGTTTTATGCGTGAGCACCAGAATCATCTCCAACCAAAGCAAAAAAGGTGTTTTGGGTTCCATCCACTTAAAAAGAAAGACGATAAAGCTCTGATTGGTTTTGTTGCAAATTGGTGTTTTTGGGGTTAGAATGCACATTCACCCAAAAATGTCAGAGTGAAATGTTTCTTAACAGCCGTAAACAAGCATAGGTGTTTTGGTTCCATGTCAATAGAAAGCAGACGAAAACGTTTGGATTGTTCTTTCCATGTTCTTTCCACCCACAAATAGCAAAGTGTAAAGAGCCTGAACCTCGCCAAACAGGTTGTTTTGCGTTCCAGCTACATAGAAAGAAGAATTTTGAATTTCGCTTATTTCAAATCGTGTTCCGTGGTGTTAATGCTCATTAACCCAGAAATCGCAAACTATGTGTAATGAGTCCCAAATAACACAAAACCGTCTTTTCGCTTCCATATGCGTAGACAGAAGACGAATAAGCTTTGATAGGGCTTATTTCAATTCGCATGGTGTTTTATGGGTGTGCACCAGAATCACCTCCAACCAAAGCAAAAAGGTGTTTTGGGTTCCATCCACTTAAAAAGAAAGACGATAAAGCTCTGATTGGTTTTGTTGCAAAGTGGTGTTTTTGGGGTTAGAATGCACATTCACCCAAAAATCTCAGAGTGAAATGTTTCTTAACAGCCGTAAACAAGCATAGGTGTTTTGGTTCCATGTCAATAGAAAGCAGACGAAAACGTTTGGATTGTTCTTTCCATGTTCTTTCCACCCACAAATAGCAAAGTGTAATGAGCCTGAACCTCGCCAAACAGGTTGTTTTGCGTTCCAGCTACATAGAAAGAAGAATTTTGAATTTCGCTTATTTCAAATCGTGTTCCGTGGTGTTAATGCTCATTAACCCAGAAATCGCAAACTATGTGTAATGAGTCCCAAATAACACAAAACCGTCTTTTCGCTTCCATATGCGTAGACAGAAGACGAATAAGCTTTGATAGGGCTTATTTCAATTCGCATGGTGTTTTATGGGTGTGCACCAGAATCACCTCCAACCAAAGCAAAAAGGTGTTTTGGGTTCCATCCACTTAAAAAGAAAGACGATAAAGCTCTGATTGGTTTTGTTGCAAATTGGTGTTTTTGGGGTTAGAATGCACATTCACCCAAAAATCTTAACAGCCGTAAACAGGCATAGGTGTTTTGGTTCCATGTCAATAGAAAGCAGACGAAAAAGTTTGGATTGTTCTTTCCATGTTCTTTCCACCCACAAATAGCAAAGTGTAATGAGCCTGAACCTCGCCAAACAGGTTGTTTTGCGTTCCAGCTACATAGAAAGAAGAATTTTGGATTTCGCTTATTTCAAATCATGTTCCGTGGTGTTAATGCTCATTAACCCAGAAATCGCAAACTATGTGTAATGAGTCCCAAATAACACAAAACCGTCTTTTCGATTCCATATGGGTAGACAGAAGACGAATAAGCTTTGATAGGGCTTATTTCAATTCGCATGGTGTTTTATGGGTGTGCACCAGAATCACCTCCAACCAAAGCAAAAAGGTGTTTTGGGTTCCATCCACTTAAAAAGAAAGACGATAAAGCTCTGATTGGTTTTGTTGCAAATTGGTGTTTTTGGGGTTAGAATGCACATTCACCCAAAAATCTTAACAGCCGTAAACAGGCATAGGTGTTTTGGTTCCATGTCAATAGAAAGCAGACGAAAAAGTTTGGATTGTTCTTTCCATGTTCTTTCCACCCACAAATTGCAAAGTGTAATGAGCCTGAACCTCCCCAAACAGGTTGTTTTGCGATCCAGCTACATAGAAAGAAGAATTTTGGATTTCGCTTATTTCAAATCGTGTTCCGTGGTGTTAATGCTCATTAACCCAGAAATAGCAAAGTATGTGTAATGAGTCCCAAATAACACAAAACCGTCTTTTGGCTTCCATATGCGTAGAAAGAAGACGAATAAGCTTTGATAGGGCTTATTTCAATTCGCATGGTGTTTTATGCGTGAGCACCAGAATCACCTCCAACCAAAGCAAAAAAGGTGTTTTGGGTTCCATCCACTTAAAAAGAAAGACGATAAAGCTCTGATTAGTTTTGTTGCAACTTGGTGTTTTTGGGGTTAGAATGCACATTCACCCAAAAATGTCAGAGTGAAATGTTTCTTAACAGCCGTAAACAAGCATAGGTGTTTTGGTTCCATGTCAATAGAAAGCAGACGCAAAAGTTTGGATTGTTCTTTCCATGTTCTTTCCACCCACAAATTGCAAAGTGTAATGAGCCTGAACCTCCCCAAACAGGTTGTTTTGCGATCCAGCTACATAGAAAGAAGAATTTTGGATTTCGCTTATTTCAAATCGTGTTCCGTGGTGTTAATGCTCATTAACCCAGAAATAGCAAAGTATGTGTAATGAGTCCCAAATAACACAAAACCGTCTTTTCGCTTCCATATGCGTAGAAAGAAGACGAATAAGCTTTGATAGGGCTTATTTCAATTCGCATGGTGTTTTATGGGTGTGCACCAGAATCACCTCCAACCAAAGCAAAAAAGGTGTTTTGGGTTCCATCCACTTAAAAAGAAAGACGATAAAGCTCTGATTGGTTTTGTTGCAAAGTGGTGTTTTTGGGGTTAGAATGCACATTCACCCAAAAATCTCAGAGTGAAATGTTTCTTAACAGCCGTAAACAAGCATAGGTGTTTTGGTTCCATGTCAATAGAAAGCAGACGAAAACGTTTGGATTGTTGTTTCCATGTTCTTTCCACCCACAAATAGCAAAGTGTAATGAGCCTGAACCTCGCCAAACAGGTTGTTTTGCGTTCCAGCTACATAGAAAGAAGAATTTTGAATTTCGCTTATTTCAAATCGTGTTCCGTGGTGTTAATGCTCATTAACCCAGAAATCGCAAACTATGTGTAATGAGTCCCAAATAACACAAAACCGTCTTTTCGCTTCCATATGCGTAGACAGAAGACGAATAAGCTTTGATAGGGCTTATTTCAATTCGCATGGTGTTTTATGGGTGTGCACCAGAATCACCTCCAACCAAAGCAAAAAGGTGTTTTGGGTTCTGTCAGGGGTTCAGAAGGAGAGACACAGGAGGGGGAGCAAATGGAGAGTGAGGAGGAGGAGTACGAGGGGGGCGCAGGCAGTGACAGTGGCCAGAGTTATTCCACAAGCCTCTCTAGCGAATCGGAGGACTCACAGAAGGGAGCGCCGGTGGCCAGAGCAAGGGAGATTCCAAGGGAGAAACCTCAAGAGGGAGGGGCCAGCGGGGAGTCTCTGAACAGCAGCTGGAGATCAGGGCCAGCGTCTCCACCAGAGCGCAGTGGGGAGGGGGAGTCCCAGGAGTCGGGACCAGTGTCCTCACCACCAGAGGGAGGAGAGGAGTCAGGTTTGGCAACACCCACATCAGGAAGCGGGGAAACGGTCAGAAGGAAAGTCACCGGCTGGGCGCGCGCGCCAAGTTCAAATGTACAGGAGCGCGGCACAGCGGGGAGCCCGGGAAGGGAGCCAGGTCCTAAAGCCCGCCGGAGGGAGGGGCAAGACTCAGGAGGCTCCGCGTCAGAGGAGTCCAGGAAGGAGGGAACCCCAGAGGGCAGAAGGACCCAACGCAGGAAAGAGCAGCGCAAGAGGTGGAGCCAGGCTAGAATCTTAAACTGGTGTGGGTGGAGCAGTGAGTCAGAGGGGACTTAGCCGGTCTAGCGTTAAGACGTGGGCCTGCGCGCCCAGAGCTTGGAAATGGAAACTAAACTTCAATAAAGACTTTTGTATATAATATCCACTGGGCGTTGGTCCTCTGTGAGCTGGGACCTAGCGGCAGTCCTGACAGTAAGTCCCCTCTCCATTTTCACCAATTTTGCAACCTCGTGGAGTGCGGGAAAGCAGCGAGGGGTGAAGATTGGTGCTTCGCGAGCTCACGAAAAACAGGGAAATGACTACCGAAGAGAGGATAGCGAGTTTGCAAAACGCAGTGACGCAGTTGACTGCAGAAATTGCGGCTTCCAGAAAGAAAGAACAGGAAGCAGCTGCTGCCTGCCAGGATCTGCGAACCAGGTTAGAAGTGCTAAGTACACAGAGGCTCCCAGCCACCAGACCAGAAGGGATTGGGCTGGGAAACAGAGGAGGGAGCCTGGTATCTCACTTCAATGGGGACCTGCAGGAGTATCCTAACTTCCGAGCAGATGTGATTTATACATTGCAGCTGCTTGACAAAGACTTTAAAAATGAGGGAGAGAAAGTGGGATTTATTATTTCGCATTTGCGGGGGGAGGCAAAATCGTGGCTGCGCAATCTATGGAGAGACAAGGATCCAGCCCTCCAAAATGCGGCTGCCTTCATTAAAGTGATGGATGCGTGTTTTTTATCTGAGATTGATGTGGATATCGCTAGGAGGGAGATTCACGGACTAAGACAAGGTAAAGCCACTGTGAGGCAATATCATGCACGTTTTTTCGGATTGGTGAATGTACTAGCCTGGGAGAAAGAATCGCCTGCCGTCAGAGACCTGTTCTGGGAGGGGTTGAGCGGAGCTGTGAAAGATGAGATCGCAAGGGGGGGAAGACCCCAAACCACCAAGGAAGTGGTGGAACGGGCACTCTCCATTGGGGTTCGGTTGGAAGGACGCCCTTGGGGCAGGGAGGAAGGGCATTTGGGACGCACGCCAGCGAAAGGACTGCCTCCCTTCCCCAAGGAGGCGGCGCGCGCTCGATCCATGCCTCCGCTGGGAGGGGGAGAGGAGCCGATGGAGATAGGTGGTGCTAAGGCTCACTCCACAGTCGGAGCCCTAACTCCGGGAGCAGTCAAGATGAAGCCTCCTAGAGGAACCAGGAAGTGCTACATCTGCGACAGTGCTCAGCATATGGCAAAAGAGTGTCCCCAGCGGTTTCACAAGCATACTGCAGCCGCAGCGACAGTAACAGACGCAATTCAGCAGAGGGAGTCGCAGCAGGAAAACTCCACTGTCTGGCTGGAGATGGCATCTCTGGGGACCAGCCAGACAAGTCAGTGAAGCAATCCCCAGGGATCTTACAGCCCACCGACCCCCTCCCACCCAAACCAGTAGTGCAGCTCACCGCATCCCTTCAGCTCCCCAATGGGCTACTGGTGGAAATTCCCATCACCGTAGACTCGGGGAGCAATGCAGATTTTATAGACATGCAGTTCCTCCAGCAACATGGCATAGCCCTTCTGCCAGCGGCGGTACCTCTGAAAGTCGTCACAGTGGACGGCAGGGAGCTACTGGGAGGGCAAGTGCTACAGCAGACGCCGCCAATGGTGATGCGCATTGGAAACCACCGTGAGGTCATCAGCTTCAACGTCACCCGCCTGTCAGACACGCCCATAGTGTTGGGAATGAGTTGGCTGGATAGGCACAGCCCGGCATTAGCTTGGTACCAGCGGCAACTGACCTTCGGCTCCTCTTACTGCGCAGAACACTGCATCCTGGCGGACTTGGAAGATGAGGGGCACGAGGATGGACCACAGCTGAACTTGGGCATGTTGCAAGCGGTGCCTAACAAATACAAGGAGTTTTTGGAGGTCTTCTGCGAGAAAGAGGCGGATAAGCTGCCACCCCACAGACCCTACGACTGCAAGATCGACCTCCTGCCCGGGGCGACGCTCCCGACGGGGAAACTGTACTCCATGTCTGAGGATGAATTGCAAGAGCTCAGGGAGTTCATAGATCACAACCTGAAGCGGGGATTCATCCGGGAGTCCAAGGCGGCAGGAGGCAGTCCCGTGTTCTTTGTAAAGAAGCGGGACACGCCCCAAAAGAGGCTGGTCGTTGATTTCCGCTTCTTGAACCTCAAGACCAAGCCCTCAGCATTCCCTATGCCCAAGATCGATGACCTGCTGGCGACGGTGAGGAAGGGTCGCATCTTTACCAAGTTGGATCTGCGCGGAGCGTACAATCTCATTCGCGTACGGGAAGGCGACGAGTGGAAAACAACCATGTTTACGCCGCTGGGCACTTATGAATACAGAGTTATGCCTTTTGGATTAAAAAATGGTTCCCACTGCTTTCAAGCCTTCATGCATCATGTCTTGGCGGGTCTCCTCTACAAGAAGTGCGTCTGCTTCCTGGATGACATCCTAATCTTCTCGGAATCGCCGGAGGCTCACGAGAGAGATGTTAGGGAAGTTCTGCAGAGGCTGCGGGAGCACAGGCTGTACGCCAAGCTGGAGAAGTGCCAGTTCGACAAGACGGAGGTGGATTTCTTGGGCTACAGACTGTCCGACAAGGGACTGGCTATGGACGGTGCCAAGGTACGTGCAGTACTGGATTGGAAGAGCCCACGCAATAGGAAGGAAGTACAGAGGTTTGTCGGTTTTGCCAACTTTTATCGCAAGTTCATCAAGGGTTTCGCCATGCAGACAGCGGCCATCACCGACACCCTCAGTTCCAAGAAGAAGAGGTTCATCTGGACGGAGCAGGCAGAGCAGTCCTTTCAGAAGCTCAAGCAGCTTTTCGCTTCCGAAGAGAACCTACTGCACGTAAATCCCAGCAGGCCCATGAGAGTGGAGACGGACGCCTCAGACAGGGCCGTGGGAGCCGTTCTGTTGCAGCAAGACCACCAGGGGGACTGGAGGCCGTGCGCTTTCTACTCCAGAAAACTCAGCAAAGCGGAGCAGAACTACACCATTTGGGACAGGGAGTTGCTGGCCATACATGCAGCCTTCAAGGCGTGGCGGCACTTCCTCGTCGGAGCCAAGCACACGGTGCAGGTCCGCACAGACCATAAGAACTTGGAGTACTGGCGCACGGCGAGGTTCCTGAACCAGCGACACATCCGCTGGGCGGAGTTCTTTGCAGATTTCGACTTCAGAATTGAGTACATCCCAGGAAACAGCAACGTCTTGGCGGACGCGCTGTCCAGAAAACCGCAGTATCTGGAGGCAGAGGCACCGGCGGCGGCCAAGCACATTTTCACACCACAGGCGTGGGCATGCGCGTCAGCCACGGTGGACCTGGACGCGGTGCGCCGCGCGCTGCGAACAGACTCGTTCGCCCGAGCCAAGATGGAGGAGGTGTGCAGTGGCAAGGCGAGGGGCGACGAATTCCAAGTGCGAGACGGCCTGCTCCTACGCAAGGGAGTCCTCTACGTACCAGGAGACAGCCTCCGCGCGAAGGTCCTGCAACAGCTGCACGACGCGCCCAGCGCGGGGCACTTCGGCAAGGAGAAGACGGTGGACTTAGTAGCCAGAGACTTTTGGTGGCCTAAGATGCGGGGGGATGTCGCGGACTATGTCAATAGGTGCGACACCTGCCAAAGGGCTAAGCCTGTGCACCAGCCGCCGGCGGGCCTGTTGGAACCGCTACAGACACCGTTCGTACCGTGGGAGAGGGTAGCCCTGGACTTTGTCACAGATCTACCCAGCTCAAGGGGCAAGACGGCAGTGCTCGTGGTAGTGGACCTGTTCACCAAGATGGCCCACTTCATTCCGTGCGCGAAGGTGGCCACGGCCGAGCAGACCGCTAAGATGTTCATAGACCACGTGTTCAAGGTGCACGGCCTACCACGGTCTATTTTGTCCGACCGGGGGCGCCAGTTCATCTCCAACTTCTGGCAAAAGCTGATGGGATTCCTGAACGTCAAGGTCAGCCTGGCGTCGGCGAGACACCCGCAAACTAACGGGCAGGCGGAAAGGGTCAACGCCATCATGCAGCAGTACCTGAGATGCTACGCGAACCAGCAGCCATCGACCTGGGTGGACTATCTACCGTTGGCCGAGTTTGCCTACAACAACACGAAGCACGGGTCCACGGGGGTGACCCCATTTTTTGCCAACTACGGGAGGCATCCCAGAACCTTCCCGGGTCTGGACACAGTGCGGGAGGGGGAGCCACAGGGAGCAGAGGAAGTGGCAGCGGAGTTGCAGGAGATCCACGAGCAGCTCAGGAGGCAGTTAGAGTTGGCAAAACAGGCTTACAAAGTGCAGGCAGATCGACACAGGAGGGTTGGGGAGGACATCCAGGTGGGAGACTGGGTCTGGTTGGCAGCACAAGCAGTTCCAGCCAGATCGTTAGCCAAGAAGAAACTAGGGCACAAGCAGCTAGGGCCTTACCAAGTAGAGGCGCAGATCAACCCAGTGGCCTTCCGGTTGACACTCCCGGAGGGTTCCAGAATGCACCCGGTCTTTCATAGATCAGTGCTCACGCCCTACAGAGAGCCCCACAGGTTTCAAGCACCGGGGAAGGCGCCAGACCCGCTCAGAGAAGCGTCCAAAAAAGGGGGGTCGCCGAAAGGGGAGCCACTTAATGAAGCCACTGAGATTTTAGACTCAAGGTGGGGGGAGGACGGGATTGAATATCTTCTCGCCACGGAGGACACCCCGGCCAGCGCCAACAGGTGGGTGCCGGATTACGCAGTGGAAGAGCAGTTGCTCAAGGAAGAATTCCACACACTTTTCCCGCACAAGCCTATGCCGGCGGGCTTTTTCGAGGATTGTTTGTTCACACCCACACTCTCGGCCAGCACTTTCCGGGGTTTCTCGTCAGCTGAGGACTCGGCCCCGGGAGGCAGCTCTCCGGAGGGATCACTTTCAGGTTTTAGCACGGGGGGATCTTATTGGTGGGAGGACCAACCCGAGGTGGGCTGGCGCAGAGACATGCCGAAGGGGCCCTGGGAGGTGGACCCCCATCAAACAACAGGGGGAGGAGGGCTCTTGGGTGATTTGGGGTCGAGCGCAGATTTCGAGCACACCGCGCAGGAGATGGAAGCGGAGGAGGTCGTCGTCGACGAGCCCATGGGGGACTTCCCGGACTTATCTCGATGGTTGCAAGCCTCAGGGGACGAGCTGTATCCTGGACTCACCCCTACAACAATGGAGCACCCGGAACCCGCACCGGAAGAGGGGGAGGGGGGAAGGGGGGGCTTCGAGGGGGGGATGGATGTCAGGGGTTCAGAAGGAGAGACACAGGAGGGGGAGCAAATGGAGAGTGAGGAGGAGGAGTACGAGGGGGGCGCAGGCAGTGACAGTGGCCAGAGTTATTCCACAAGCCTCTCTAGCGAATCGGAGGACTCACAGAAGGGAGCGCCGGTGGCCAGAGCAAGGGAGATTCCAAGGGAGAAACCTCAAGAGGGAGGGGCCAGCGGGGAGTCTCTGAACAGCAGCTGGAGATCAGGGCCAGCGTCTCCACCAGAGCGCAGTGGGGAGGGGGAGTCCCAGGAGTCGGGACCAGTGTCCTCACCACCAGAGGGAGGAGAGGAGTCAGGTTTGGCAACACCCACATCAGGAAGCGGGGAAACGGTCAGAAGGAAAGTCACCGGCTGGGCGCGCGCGCCAAGTTCAAATGTACAGGAGCGCGGCACAGCGGGGAGCCCGGGAAGGGAGCCAGGTCCTAAAGCCCGCCGGAGGGAGGGGCAAGACTCAGGAGGCTCCGCGTCAGAGGAGTCCAGGAAGGAGGGAACCCCAGAGGGCAGAAGGACCCAACGCAGGAAAGAGCAGCGCAAGAGGTGGAGCCAGGCTAGAATCTTAAACTGGTGTGGGTGGAGCAGTGAGTCAGAGGGGACTTAGCCGGTCTAGCGTTAAGACGTGGGCCTGCGCGCCCAGAGCTTGGAAATGGAAACTAAACTTCAATAAAGACTTTTGTATATAATATCCACTGGGCGTTGGTCCTCTGTGAGCTGGGACCTAGCGGCAGTCCTGACAGGTTCCATCCACTTAAAAAGAAAGACGATAAAGCTCTGATTGGTTTTGTTGCAAATTGGTGTTTTTGGGGTTAGAATGCACATTCACCCAAAAATCTTAACAGCCGTAAACAGGCATAGGTGTTTTGGTTCCATGTCAATAGAAAGCAGACGAAAAAGTTTGGATTGTTCTTTCCATGTTCTTTCCACCCACAAATAGCAAAGTGTAATGAGCCTGAACCTCGCCAAACAGGTTGTTTTGCGTTCCAGCTACATAGAAAGAAGAATTTTGGATTTCGCTTATTTCAAATCATGTTCCGTGGTGTTAATGCTCATTAACCCAGAAATCGCAAACTATGTGTAATGAGTCCCAAATAACACAAAACCGTCTTTTCGATTCCATATGCGTAGACAGAAGACGAATAAGCTTTGATAGGGCTTATTTCAATTCGGATGGTGTTTTATGGGTGTGCACCAGAATCACCTCCAACCAAAGCAAAAAGGTGTTTTGGGTTCCATCCACTTAAAAAGAAAGACGATAAAGCTCTGATTGGTTTTGTTGCAAATTGGTGTTTTTGGGGTTAGAATGCACATTCACCCAAAAATCTTAACAGCCGTAAACAGGCATAGGTGTTTTGGTTCCATGTCAATAGAAAGCAGACGAAAAAGTTTGGATTGTTCTTTCCATGTTCTTTCCACCCACAAATTGCAAAGTGTAATGAGCCTGAACCTCCCCAAACAGGTTGTTTTGCGATCCAGCTACATAGAAAGAAGAATTTTGGATTTCGCTTATTTCAAATCGTGTTCCGTGGTCTTAATGCTCATTAACCCAGAAATAGCAAAGTATGTGTAATGAGTCCCAAATAACACAAAACCGTCTTTTCGCTTCCATATGCGTAGAAAGAAGACGAATAAGCTTTGATAGGGCTTATTTCAATTCGCATGGTGTTTTATGCGTGAGCACCAGAATCACCTCCAACCAAAGCAAAAAAGGTGTTTTGGGTTCCATCCACTTAAAAAGAAAGACGATAAAGCTCTGATTAGTTTTGTTGCAAATTCGTGTTTTTGGGGTTAGAATGCACATTCACCCAAAAATGTCAGAGTGAAATGTTTCTTAACAGCCGTAAACAAGCATAGGTGTTTTGGTTCCATGTCAATAGAAAGCAGACGAAAACGTTTGGATTGTTCTTTCCATGTTCTTTCCACCCACAAATAGCAAAGTGTAATGAGCCTGAACCTCGCCAAACAAGTTGTTTTGCGTTCCAGCTACATAGAAAGAAGAATTTTGGATTTCGCTTATTTCAAATCGTGTTCCGTGGTGTTAATGCTCATTAACCCAGAAATAGCAAAGTATGTGTAATGAGTCCCAAATAACACAAAACCGTCTTTTCGCTTCCATATGCGTAGAAAGAAGACGAATAAGCTTTGATAGGGCTTATTTCAATTCGCATGGTGTCAGGGGTTCAGAAGGAGAGACACAGGAGGGGGAGCAAATGGAGAGTGAGGAGGAGGAGTACGAGGGGGGCGCAGGCAGTGACAGTGGCCAGAGTTATTCCACAAGCCTCTCTAGCGAATCGGAGGACTCACAGAAGGGAGCGCCGGTGGCCAGAGCAAGGGAGATTCCAAGGGAGAAACCTCAAGAGGGAGGGGCCAGCGGGGAGTCTCTGAACAGCAGCTGGAGATCAGGGCCAGCGTCTCCACCAGAGCGCAGTGGGGAGGGGGAGTCCCAGGAGTCGGGACCAGTGTCCTCACCACCAGAGGGAGGAGAGGAGTCAGGTTTGGCAACACCCACATCAGGAAGCGGGGAAACGGTCAGAAGGAAAGTCACCGGCTGGGCGCGCGCGCCAAGTTCAAATGTACAGGAGCGCGGCACAGCGGGGAGCCCGGGAAGGGAGCCAGGTCCTAAAGCCCGCCGGAGGGAGGGGCAAGACTCAGGAGGCTCCGCGTCAGAGGAGTCCAGGAAGGAGGGAACCCCAGAGGGCAGAAGGACCCAACGCAGGAAAGAGCAGCGCAAGAGGTGGAGCCAGGCTAGAATCTTAAACTGGTGTGGGTGGAGCAGTGAGTCAGAGGGGACTTAGCCGGTCTAGCGTTAAGACGTGGGCCTGCGCGCCCAGAGCTTGGAAATGGAAACTAAACTTCAATAAAGACTTTTGTATATAATATCCACTGGGCGTTGGTCCTCTGTGAGCTGGGACCTAGCGGCAGTCCTGACACATGGTGTTTTATGCGTGTGCACCAGAATCACCTCCAACCAAAGCAAAAAGGTGTTTTGGGTTCCAACCACTTAAAAAGAAAGACGATAGAGCTCTGATTGGTTTTGTTGCAAATTGGTGTTTTTGGGGTTAGAATGCACATTCACCCAAAAATCTTAACAGCCGTAAACAGGCATAGGTGTTTTGGTTCCATGTCAATAGAAAGCAGACGCAAAAGTTTGGATTGTTCTTTCCATGTTCTTTCCACCCACAAATTGCAAAGTGTAATGAGCCTGAACCTCCCCAAACAGGTTGTTTTGCGATCCAGCTACATAGAAAGAAGAATTTTGGATTTCGCTTATTTCAAATCGTGTTCCGTGGTGTTAATGCTCATTAACCCAGAAATAGCAAAGTATGTGTAATGAGTCCCAAATAACACAAAACCGTCTTTTCGCTTCCATATGCGTAGAAAGAAGACGAATAAGCTTTGATAGGGCTTATTTCAATTCGCATGGTGTTTTATGGGTGTGCACCAGAATCACCTCCAAAAAGAAAGACGATAAAGCTCTGATTGGTTTTGTTGCAAAGTGGTGTTTTTGGGGTTAGAATGCACATTCACCCAAAAATGTCAGAGTGAAATGTTTCTTAACAGCCGTAAACAAGCATAGGTGTTTTGGTTCCATGTCAATAGAAAGCAGACGAAAACGTTTGGATTGTTGTTTCCATGTTCTTTCCACCCACAAATAGCAAAGTGTAATGAGCCTGAACCTCGCCAAACAGGTTGTTTTGCGTTCCAGCTACATAGAAAGAAGAATTTTGAATTTCGCTTATTTCAAATCGTGTTCCGTGGTGTTAATGCTCATTAACCCAGAAATCGCAAACTATGTGTAATGAGTCCCAAATAACACAAAACCGTCTTTTCGCTTCCATATGCGTAGACAGAAGACGAATAAGCTTTGATAGGGCTTATTTCAATTCGCATGGTGTTTTATGGGTGTGCACCAGAATCACCTCCAACCAAAGCAAAAAGGTGTTTTGGGTTCCATCCACTTAAAAAGAAAGATGATAAAGCTCTGATTGGTTTTGTTGCAAATTGGTGTTTTTGGGGTTAGAATGCACATTCACCCAAAAATCTTAACAGCCGTAAACAGGCATAGGTGTTTTGGTTCCATGTCAATAGAAAGCAGACGAAAAAGTTTGGATTGTTCTTTCCATGTTCTTTCCACCCACAAATTGCAAAGTGTAATGAGCCTGAACCTCCCCAAACAGGTTGTTTTGCGATCCAGCTACATAGAAAGAAGAATTTTGGATTTCGCTTATTTCAAATCGTGTTCCGTGGTCTTAATGCTCATTAACCCAGAAATAGCAAAGTATGTGTAATGAGTCCCAAATAACACAAAACCGTCTTTTCGCTTCCATATGCGTAGAAAGAAGACGAATAAGCTTTGATAGGGCTTATTTCAATTCGCATGGTGTTTTATGCGTGAGCACCAGAATCATCTCCAACCAAAGCAAAAAAGGTGTTTTGGGTTCCATCCACTTAAAAAGAAAGACGATAAAGCTCTGATGGGTTTTGTTGCAAATTGGTGTTTTTGGGGTTAGAATGCACATTCACCCAAAAATGTCAGAGTGAAATGTTTCTTAACAGCCGTAAACAAGCATAGGTGTTTTGGTTCCATGTCAATAGAAAGCAGACGAAAACGTTTGGATTGTTCTTTCCATGTTCTTTCCACCCACAAATAGCAAAGTGTAATGAGCCTGAACCTCGCCAAACAAGTTGTTTTGCGTTCCAGCTACATAGAAAGAAGAATTTTGGATTTCGCTTATTTCAAATCGTGTTCCGTGGTGTTAATGCTCATTAACCCAGAAATAGCAAAGTATGTGTAATGAGTCCCAAATAACACAAAACCGTCTTTTCGCTTCCATATGCGTAGAAAGAAGACGAATAAGCTTTGATAGGGCTTATTTCAATTCGCATGGTGTTTTATGCGTGTGCACCAGAATCACCTCCAACCAAAGCAAAAAGGTGTTTTGGGTTCCAACCACTTAAAAAGAAAGACGATAGAGCTCTGATTGGTTTTGTTGCAAATTGGTGTTTTTGGGGTTAGAATGCACATTCACCCAAAAATCTTAACAGCCGTAAACAGGCATAGGTGTTTTGGTTCCATGTCAATAGAAAGCAGACGCAAAAGTTTGGATTGTTCTTTCCATGTTCTTTCCACCCACAAATTGCAAAGTGTAATGAGCCTGAACCTCCCCAAACAGGTTGTTTTGCGATCCAGCTACATAGAAAGAAGAATTTTGGATTTCGCTTATTTCAAATCGTGTTCCGTGGTGTTAATGCTCATTAACCCAGAAATAGCAAAGTATGTGTAATGAGTCCCAAATAACACAAAACCGTCTTTTCGCTTCCATATGCGTAGAAAGAAGACGAATAAGCTTTGATAGGGCTTATTTCAATTCGCATGGTGTTTTATGGGTGTGCACCAGAATCACCTCCAAAAAGAAAGACGATAAAGCTCTGATTGGTTTTGTTGCAAAGTGGTGTTTTTGGGGTTAGAATGTACATTCACCCAAAAATGTCAGAGTGAAATGTTTCTTAACAGCCGTAAACAAGCATAGGTGTTTTGGTTCCATGTCAATAGAAAGCAGACGAAAACGTTTGGATTGTTGTTTCCATGTTCTTTCCACCCACAAATAGCAAAGTGTAATGAGCCTGAACCTCGCAAAACAGGTTGTTTTGCGTTCCAGCTACATAGAAAGAAGAATTTTGAATTTCGCTTATTTCAAATCGTGTTCCGTGGTGTTAATGCTCATTAACCCAGAAATCGCAAACTATGTGTAATGAGTCCCAAATAACACAAAACCGTCTTTTCGCTTCCATATGCGTAGACAGAAGACGAATAAGCTTTGATAGGGCTTATTTCAATTCGCATGGTGTTTTATGGGTGTGCACCAGAATCACCTCCAACCAAAGCAAAAAGGTGTTTTGGGTTCCATCCACTTAAAAAGAAAGACGATAAAGCTCTGATTGGTTTTGTTGCAAATTGGTGTTTTTGGGGTTAGAATGCACATTCACCCAAAAATCTTAACAGCCGTAAACAGGCATAGGTGTTTTGGTTCCATGTCAATAGAAAGCAGACGCAAAAGTTTGGATTGTTCTTTCCATGTTCTTTCCACCCACAAATTGCAAAGTGTAATGAGCCTGAACCTCCCCAAACAGGTTGTTTTGCGATCCAGCTACATAGAAAGAAGAATTTTGGATTTCGCTTATTTCAAATCGTGTTCCGTGGTCTTAATGCTCATTAACCCAGAAATAGCAAAGTATGTGTAATGAGTCCCAAATAACACAAAACCGTCTTTTCGCTTCCATATGCGTAGAAAGAAGACGAATAAGCTTTGATAGGGCTTATTTCAATTCGCATGGTGTTTTATGGGTGTGCACCAGAATCACCTCCAAAAAGAAAGACGATAAAGCTCTGATTGGTTTTGTTGCAAAGTGGTGTTTTTGGGGTTAGAATGCACATTCACCCAAAAATGTCAGAGTGAAATGTTTCTTAACAGCCGTAAACAAGCATAGGTGTTTTGGTTCCATGTCAATAGAAAGCAGACGAAAACGTTTGGATTGTTGTTTCCATGTTCTTTCCACCCACAAATAGCAAAGTGTAATGAGCCTGAACCTCGCCAAACAGGTTGTTTTGCGTTCCAGCTACATAGAAAGAAGAATTTTGAATTTCGCTTATTTCAAATCGTGTTCCGTGGTGTTAATGCTCATTAACCCAGAAATCGCAAACTATGTGTAATGAGTCCCAAATAACACAAAACCGTCTTTTCGCTTCCATATGCGTAGACAGAAGACGAATAAGCTTTGATAGGGCTTATTTCAATTCGCATGGTGTTTTATGGGTGTGCACCAGAATCACCTCCAACCAAAGCAAAAAGGTGTTTTGGGTTCCATCCACTTAAAAAGAAAGACGATAAAGCTCTGATTGGTTTTGTTGCAAATTGGTGTTTTTGGGGTTAGAATGCACATTCACCCAAAAATCTTAACAGCCGTAAACAGGCATAGGTGTTTTGGTTCCATGTCAATAGAAAGCAGACGAAAAAGTTTGGATTGTTCTTTCCATGTTCTTTCCACCCACAAATTGCAAAGTGTAATGAGCCTGAACCTCCCCAAACAGGTTGTTTTGCGATCCAGCTACATAGAAAGAAGAATTTTGGATTTCGCTTATTTCAAATCGTGTTCCGTGGTGCTAATGCTCATTAACCCAGAAATAGCAAAGTATGTGTAATGAGTCCCAAATAACACAAAACCGTCTTTTCGCTTCCATATGCGTAGAAAGAAGACGAATAAGCTTTGATAGGGCTTATTTCAATTCGCATGGTGTTTTATGCGTGAGCACCAGAATCACCTCCAACCAAAGCAAAAAAGGTGTTTTGGGTTCCATCCACTTAAAAAGAAAGACGATAAAGCTCTGATGGGTTTTGTTGCAAATTGGTGTTTTTGGGGTTAGAATGCACATTCACCCAAAAATCTCAGAGTGAAATGTTTCTTAACAGCCGTAAACAAGCATAGGTGTTTTGGTTCCATGTCAATAGAAAGCAGACGAAAAAGTTTGGATTGTTCTTTCCATGTTCTTTCCACCCACAAATAGCAAAGTGTAATGAGCCTGAACCTCGCCAAACAGGTTGTTTTGCGTTCCAGCTACATAGAAAGAAGAATTTTGGATTTCGCTTATTTCAAATCATGTTCCGTGGTGTTAATGCTCATTAACCCAGAAATCGCAAACTATGTGTAATGAGTCCCAAATAACACAAAACCGTCTTTTCGATTCCATATGCGTAGACAGAAGACGAATAAGCTTTGATAGGGCTTATTTCAATTCGCATGGTGTTTTATGGGTGTGCACCAGAATCACCTCCAACCAAAGCAAAAAGGTGTTTTGGGTTCCATCCACTTAAAAAGAAAGACGATAAAGCTCTGATTGGTTTTGTTGCAAATTGGTGTTTTTGGGGTTAGAATGCACATTCACCCAAAAATCTTAACAGCCGTAAACAGGCATAGGTGTTTTGGTTCCATGTCAATAGAAAGCAGACGCAAAAGTTTGGATTGTTCTTTCCATGTTCTTTCCACCCACAAATTGCAAAGTGTAATGAGCCTGAACCTCCCCAAACAGGTTGTTTTGCGATCCAGCTACATAGAAAGAAGAATTTTGGATTTCGCTTATTTCAAATCGTGTTCCGTGGTGTTAATGCTCATTAACCCAGAAATCGCAAACTATGTGTAATGAGTCCCAAATAACACAAAACCGTCTTTTCGCTTCCATATGCGTAGAAAGAAGACGAATAAGCTTTGATAGGGCTTATTTCAATTCGCATGGTGTTTTATGCGTGAGCACCAGAATCACCTCCAACCAAAGCAAAAAAGGTGTTTTGGGTTCCATCCACTTAAAAAGAAAGACGATAAAGCTCTGATTAGTTTTGTTGCAAATTGGTGTTTTTGGGGTTAGAATGCACATTCACCCAAAAATGTCAGAGTGAAATGTTTCTTAACAGCCGTAAACAAGCATAGGTGTTTTGGTTCCATGTCAATAGAAAGCAGACGAAAACGTTTGGATTGTTCTTTCCATGTTCTTTCCACCCACAAATAGCAAAGTGTAATGAGCCTGAACCTCGCCAAACAAGTTGTTTTGCGTTCCAGCTACATAGAAAGAAGAATTTTGGATTTCGCTTATTTCAAATCGTGTTCCGTGGTGTTAATGCTCATTAACCCAGAAATAGCAAAGTATGTGTAATGAGTCCCAAATAACACAAAACCGTCTTTTCGCTTCCATATGCGTAGAAAGAAGACGAATAAGCTTTGATAGGGCTTATTTCAATTCGCATGGTGTTTTATGCGTGTGCACCAGAATCACCTCCAACCAAAGCAAAAAGGTGTTTTGGGTTCCAACCACTTAAAAAGAAAGACGATAGAGCTCTGATTGGTTTTGTTGCAAATTGGTGTTTTTGGGGTTAGAATGCACATTCACCCAAAAATCTTAACAGCCGTAAACAGGCATAGGTGTTTTGGTTCCATGTCAATAGAAAGCAGACGCAAAAGTTTGGATTGTTCTTTCCATGTTCTTTCCACCCACAAATTGCAAAGTGTAATGAGCCTGAACCTCCCCAAACAGGTTGTTTTGCGATCCAGCTACATAGAAAGAAGAATTTTGGATTTCGCTTATTTCAAATCGTGTTCCGTGGTGTTAATGCTCATTAACCCAGAAATAGCAAAGTATGTGTAATGAGTCCCAAATAACACAAAACCGTCTTTTCGCTTCCATATGCGTAGAAAGAAGACGAATAAGCTTTGATACGGCTTATTTCAATTCGCATGGTGTTTTATGGGTGTGCACCAGAATCACCTCCAAAAAGAAAGACGATAAAGCTCTGATTGGTTTTGTTGCAAAGTGGTGTTTTTGGGGTTAGAATGCACATTCACCCAAAAATGTCAGAGTGAAATGTTTCTTAACAGCCGTAAACAAGCATAGGTGTTTTGGTTCCATGTCAATAGAAAGCAGACGAAAACGTTTGGATTGTTGTTTCCATGTTCTTTCCACCCACAAATAGCAAAGTGTAATGAGCCTGAACCTCGCCAAACAGGTTGTTTTGCGTTCCAGCTACATAGAAAGAAGAATTTTGAATTTCGCTTATTTCAAATCGTGTTCCGTGGTGTTAATGCTCATTAACCCAGAAATCGCAAACTATGTGTAATGAGTCCCAAATAACACAAAACCGTCTTTTCGCTTCCATATGCGTAGACAGAAGACGAATAAGCTTTGATAGGGCTTATTTCAATTCGCATGGTGTTTTATGGGTGTGCACCAGAATCACCTCCAACCAAAGCAAAAAGGTGTTTTGGGTTCCATCCACTTAAAAAGAAAGACGATAAAGCTCTGATTGGTTTTGTTGCAAATTGGTGTTTTTGGGGTTAGAATGCACATTCACCCAAAAATCTTAACAGCCGTAAACAGGCATAGGTGTTTTGGTTCCATGTCAATAGAAAGCAGACGAAAAAGTTTGGATTGTTCTTTCCATGTTCTTTCCACCCACAAATTGCAAAGTGTAATGAGCCTGAACCTCCCCAAACAGGTTGTTTTGCGATCCAGCTACATAGAAAGAAGAATTTTGGATTTTGCTTATTTCAAATCGTGTTCCGTGGTGTTAATGCTCATTAACCCAGAAATAGCAAAGTATGTGTAATGAGTCCCAAATAACACAAAACCGTCTTTTCGCTTCCACATGCGTAGAAAGAAGACGAATAAGCTTTGATAGGGCTTATTTCAATTCGCATGGTGTTTTATGCGTGAGCACCAGAATCACCTCCAACCAAAGCAAAAAAGGTGTTTTGGGTTCCATCCACTTAAAAAGAAAGACGATAAAGCTCTGATGGGTTTTGTTGCAAATTGGTGTTTTTGGGGTTAGAATGCACATTCACCCAAAAATCTCAGAGTG
The DNA here is from genome assembly GCF_964106915.1 of Podarcis gaigeae. Classification (NCBI taxonomy): domain Eukaryota; kingdom Metazoa; phylum Chordata; class Lepidosauria; order Squamata; family Lacertidae; genus Podarcis; species Podarcis gaigeae. The sequence goes on along the minus strand of NW_028153296.1, from coordinate 54,465 downwards.
AAATGTTTCTTAACAGCCGTAAACAAGCATAGGTGTTTTGGTTCCATGTCAATAGAAAGCAGACGAAAAAGTTTGGATTGTTCTTTCCATGTTCTTTCCACCCACAAATAGCAAAGTGTAATGAGCCTGAACCTCGCCAAACAGGTTGTTTTGCGTTCCAGCTACATAGAAAGAAGAATTTTGAATTTCGCTTATTTCAAATCGTGTTCCGTGGTGTTAATGCTCATTAACCCAGAAATCGCAAACTATGTGTAATGAGTCCCAAATAACACAAAACCGTCTTTTCGCTTCCATATGCGTAGACAGAAGACGAATAAGCTTTGATAGGGCTTATTTCAATTCCCATGGTGTTTTATGGGTGTGCACCAGAATCACCTCCAACCAAAGCAAAAAGGTGTTTTGGGTTCCATCCACTTAAAAAGAAAGACGATAGAGCTCTGATTGGTTTTGTTGCAAATTGGTGTTTTTGGGGTTAGAATGCACATTCACCCAAAAATCTTAACAGCCGTAAACAGGCATAGGTGTTTTGGTTCCATGTCAATAGAAAGCAGACACAAAAGTTTGGATTGTTCTTTCCATGTTCTTTCCACCCACAAATTGCAAAGTGTAATGAGCCTGAACCTCCCCAAACAGGTTGTTTTGCGATCCAGCTACATAGAAAGAAGAATTTTGGATTTCGCTTATTTCAAATCGTGTTCCGTGGTGTTAATGCTCATTAACCCAGAAATAGCAAAGTATGTGTAATGAGTCCCAAATAACACAAAACCGTCTTTTCGCTTCCATATGCGTAGAAAGAAGACGAATAAGCTTTGATAGGGCTTATTTCAATTCGCATGGTGTTTTATGGGTGTGCACCAGAATCACCTCCAACCAAAGCAAAAAAGGTGTTTTGGGTTCCATCCACTTAAAAAGAAAGACGATAAAGCTCTGATTGGTTTTGTTGCAAAGTGGTGTTTTTGGGGTTAGAATGCACATTCACCCAAAAATCTCAGAGTGAAATGTTTCTTAACAGCCGTAAACAAGCATAGGTGTTTTGGTTCCATGTCAATAGAAAGCAGACGAAAACGTTTGGATTGTTGTTTCCATGTTCTTTCCACCCACAAATAGCAAAGTGTAATGAGCCTGAACCTCGCCAAAAAGGTTGTTTTGCGTTCCAGCTACATAGAAAGAAGAATTTTGGATTTCGCTTATTTCAAATCATGTTCCGTGGTGTTAATGCTCATTAACCCAGAAATCGCAAACTATGTGTAATGAGTCCCAAATAACACAAAACCGTCTTTTCGCTTCCATATGCGTAGACAGAAGACGAATAAGCTTTGATAGGGCTTATTTCAATTCGCATGGTGTTTTATGGGTGTTGTCAGGACTGCCGCTAGGTCCCAGCTCACAGAGGACCAACGCCCAGTGGATATTATATACAAAAGTCTTTATTGAAGTTTAGTTTCCATTTCCAAGCTCTGGGCGCGCAGGCCCACGTCTTAACGCTAGACCGGCTAAGTCCCCTCTGACTCACTGCTCCACCCACACCAGTTTAAGATTCTAGCCCGGCTCCACCTCTTGCGCTGCTCTTTCCTGCGTTGGGTCCTTCTGCCCTCTGGGGTTCCCTCCTTCCTGGACTCCTCTGACGCGGAGCCTCCTGAGTCTTGCCCCTCCCTCCGGCGGGCTTTAGGACCTGGCTCCCTTCCCGGGCTCCCCGCTGTGCCGCGCTCCTGTACATTTGAACTTGGCGCGCGCGCCCAGCCGGTGACTTTCCTTCTGACCGTTTCCCCGCTTCCTGATGTGGGTGTTGCCAAACCTGACTCCTCTCCTCCCTCTGGTGGTGAGGACACTGGTCCCGACTCCTGGGACTCCCCCTCCCCACTGCGCTCTGGTGGAGACGCTGGCCCTGATCTCCAGCTGCTGTTCAGGGACTCCCCGCTGGCCCCTCCCTCTTGAGGTTTCTCCCTTGGAATCTCCCTTGCTCTGGCCACCGGCGCTCCCTTATGTGAGTCCTCCGATTCGCTAGAGAGGCTTGTGGAATAACTCTGGCCAGTGTCACTGCCTGCGCCCCCCTCGTACTCCTCCTCCTCACTCTCCATTTGCTCCCCCTCCTGTGTCTCTCCTTCTGAACCCCTGACATCCATCCCCCCCTCGAAGCCCCCCCTTCCCCCCTCCCCCTCTTCCGGTGCGGGTTCCGGGTGCTCCATTGTTGTAGGGGTGAGTCCAGGATACAGCTCGTCCCCTGAGGCTTGCAACCATCGAGATAAGTCCGGGAAGTCCCCCATGGGCTCGTCGACGACGACCTCCTCCGCTTCCATCTCCTGCGCGGTGTGCTCGAAATCTGCGCTCGACCCCAAATCACCCAAGAACCCTCCTCCCCCTGTTGTGTGATGGGGGTCCACCTCCCAGGGCCCCTTCGGCATGTCTCTGCGCCAGCCCACTTCGGGTTGGTCCTCCCACCAATAAGATCCCCCCGTGCCAAAACCTGAAAGTGATCCCTCCGGAGAGCTGCCTCCCGGAGCCGAGTCCTCAGCTGACGAGAAACCCCGGAAAGTGCTGGCCGAGAGTGTGGGTGTGAACAAACAATCCTCGAAAAAGCCCGCCGGCATAGGCTTGTGCGGGAAAAGTGTGTGGAATTCTTCCTTGAGCAACTGCTCTTCCACTGCGTAATCCGGCACCCACCTGTTGGCGCTGGCCGGGGTGTCCTCCGTGGCGAGAAGATATTCAATCCCGTCCTCCCCCCACCTTGAGTCTAAAATCTCAGTGGCTTCATTAAGTGGCTCCCCTTTCGGCGACCCCCCTTTCTTGGGCGCTTCTCTGAGCGGGTCTGGCGCCTTCCCCGGTGCTTGAAACCTGTGGGGCTCTCTGTAGGGCGTGAGCACTGATCTATGAAAGACCGGGTGCATTCTGGAACCCTCCGGGAGTGTCAACCGGAAGGCCACTGGGTTGATCTGCGCCTCTACTTGGTAAGGCCCTAGCTGCTTGTGCCCTAGTTTCTTCTTGGCTAACGATCTGGCTGGAACTGCTTGTGCTGCCAACCAGACCCAGTCTCCCACCTGGATGTCCTCCCCAACCCTCCTGTGTCGATCTGCCTGCACTTTGTAAGCCTGTTTTGCCAACTCTAACTGCCTCCTGAGCTGCTCGTGGATCTCCTGCAACTCCGCTGCCACTTCCTCTGCTCCCTGTGGCTCCCCCTCCCGCACTGTGTCCAGACCCGGGAAGGTTCTGGGATGCCTCCCGTAGTTGGCAAAAAATGGGGTCACCCCCGTGGACCCGTGCTTCGTGTTGTTGTAGGCAAACTCGGCCAACGGTAGATAGTCCACCCAGGTCGATGGCTGCTGGTTCGCGTAGCATCTCAGGTACTGCTGCATGATGGCGTTGACCCTTTCCGCCTGCCCGTTAGTTTGCGGGTGTCTCGCCGACGCCAGGCTGACCTTGACGTTCAGGAATCCCATCAGCTTTTGCCAGAAGTTGGAGATGAACTGGCGCCCCCGGTCGGACAAAATAGACCGTGGTAGGCCGTGCACCTTGAACACGTGGTCTATGAACATCTTAGCGGTCTGCTCGGCCGTGGCCACCTTAGCGCACGGAATGAAGTGGGCCATCTTGGTGAACAGGTCCACTACCACGAGCACTGCCGTCTTGCCCCTTGAGCTGGGTAGATCTGTGACAAAGTCCAGGGCCACCCTCTCCCACGGTACGAACGGTGTCTGTAGCGGTTCCAACAGGCCCGCCGGCGGCTGGTGCACAGGCTTAGCCCTTTGGCAGGTGTCGCACCTATTGACATAGTCCGCGACATCCCCCCGCATCTTAGGCCACCAAAAGTCTCTGGCTACTAAGTCCACCGTCTTCTCCTTGCCGAAGTGCCCCGCGCTGGGCGCGTCGTGCAGCTGTTGCAGGACCTTCGCGCGGAGGCTGTCTCCTGGTACGTAGAGGACTCCCTTGCGTAGGAGCAGGCCGTCGCGCACTTGGAATTCGTCGCCCCTCGCCTTGCCACTGCACACCTCCTCCATCTTGGCTCGGGCGAACGAGTCCGTTTGCAGCGCGCGGCGCACCGCGTCCAGGTCCACCGTGGCTGACGCGCATGCCCACGCCTGTGGTGTGAAAATGTGCTTGGCCGCCGCCGGTGCCTCTGCCTCCAGATACTGCGGTTTTCTGGACAGCGCGTCCGCCAAGACGTTGCTGTTTCCTGGGATGTACTCAATTCTGAAGTCGAAATCTGCAAAGAACTCCGCCCAGCGGATGTGTCGCTGGTTCAGGAACCTCGCCGTGCGCCAGTACTCCAAGTTCTTATGGTCTGTGCGGACCTGCACCGTGTGCTTGGCTCCGACGAGGAAGTGCCGCCACGCCTTGAAGGCTGCATGTATGGCCAGCAACTCCCTGTCCCAAATGGTGTAGTTCTGCTCCGCTTTGCTGAGTTTTCTGGAGTAGAAAGCGCACGGCCTCCAGTCCCCCTGGTGGTCTTGCTGCAACAGAACGGCTCCCACGGCCCTGTCTGAGGCGTCCGTCTCCACTCTCATGGGCCTGCTGGGATTTACGTGCAGTAGGTTCTCTTCGGAAGCGAAGAGCTGCTTGAGCTTCTGAAAGGACTGCTCTGCCTGCTCCGTCCAGATGAACCTCTTCTTCTTGGAACTGAGGGTGTCGGTGATGGCTGCTGTCTGCATGGCGAAACCCTTGATGAACTTGCGATAAAAGTTGGCAAAACCGACAAACCTCTGTACTTCCTTCCTATTGCGTGGGCTCTTCCAATCCAGTACTGCACGTACCTTGGCACCGTCCATAGCCAGTCCCTTGTCGGACAGTTTGTAGCCCAAGAAATCCACCTCCGTCTTGTCGAACTGGCACTTCTCCAGCTTGGCGTACAGCCTGTGCTCCCGCAGCCTCTGCAGAACTTCCCTAACATCTCTCTCGTGAGCCTCCGGCGATTCCGAGAAGATTAGGATGTCATCCAGGAAGCAGACGCACTTCTTGTAGAGGAGACCCGCCAAGACATGATGCATGAAGGCTTGAAAGCAGTGGGAACCATTTTTTAATCCAAAAGGCATAACTCTGTATTCATAAGTGCCCAGCGGCGTAAACATGGTTGTTTTCCACTCGTCGCCTTCCCGTACGCGAATGAGATTGTACGCTCCGCGCAGATCCAACTTGGTAAAGATGCGACCCTTCCTCACCGTCGCCAGCAGGTCATCGATCTTGGGCATAGGGAATGCTGAGGGCTTGGTCTTGAGGTTCAAGAAGCGGAAATCAACGACCAGCCTCTTTTGGGGCGTGTCCCGCTTCTTTACAAAGAACACGGGACTGCCTCCTGCCGCCTTGGACTCCCGGATGAATCCCCGCTTCAGGTTGTGATCTATGAACTCCCTGAGCTCTTGCAATTCATCCTCAGACATGGAGTACAGTTTCCCCGTCGGGAGCGTCGCCCCGGGCAGGAGGTCGATCTTGCAGTCGTAGGGTCTGTGGGGTGGCAGCTTATCCGCCTCTTTCTCGCAGAAGACCTCCAAAAACTCCTTGTATTTGTTAGGCACCGCTTGCAACATGCCCAAGTTCAGCTGCGGTCCATCCTCGTGCCCCTCATCTTCCAAGTCCGCCAGGATGCAGTGTTCTGCGCAGTAAGAGGAGCCGAAGGTCAGTTGCCGCTGGTACCAAGCTAATGCCGGGCTGTGCCTATCCAGCCAACTCATTCCCAACACTATGGGCGTGTCTGACAGGCGGGTGACGTTGAAGCTGATGACCTCACGGTGGTTTCCAATGCGCATCACCATTGGCGGCGTCTGCTGTAGCACTTGCCCTCCCAGTAGCTCCCTGCCGTCCACTGTGACGACTTTCAGAGGTACCGCCGCTGGCAGAAGGGCTATGCCATGTTGCTGGAGGAACTGCATGTCTATAAAATCTGCATTGCTCCCCGAGTCGACGGTGATGGGAATTTCCACCAGTAGCCCATTGGGGAGCTGAAGGGATGCGGTGAGCTGCACTACTGGTTTGGGTGGGAGGGGGTCGGTGGGCTGTAAGATCCCTGGGGATTGCTTCACTGACTTGTCTGGCTGGTCCCCAGAGACGCCATCTCCAGCCAGACAGTGGAGTTTTCCTGCTGCGACTCCCTCTGCTGAATTGCGTCTGTTACTGTCGCTGCGGCTGCAGTATGCTTGTGAAACCGCTGGGGACACTCTTTTGCCATATGCTGAGCACTGTCGCAGATGTAGCACTTCCTGGTTCCTCTAGGAGGCTTCATCTTGACTGCTCCCGGAGTTAGGGCTCCGACTGTGGAGTGAGCCTTAGCACCACCTATCTCCATCGGCTCCTCTCCCCCTCCCAGCGGAGGCATGGATCGAGCGCGCGCCGCCTCCTTGGGGAAGGGAGGCAGTCCTCTCGCTGGCGTGCGTCCCAAATGCCCTTCCTCCCTGCCCCAAGGGCGTCCTTCCAACCGAACCCCAATGGAGAGTGCCCGTTCCACCACTTCCTTGGTGGTTTGGGGTCTTCCCCCCCTTGCGATCTCGTCTTTCACAGCTCCGCTCAACCCCTCCCAGAACAGGTCTCTGACGGCAGGCGATTCTTTCTCCCAGGCTAGTACATTCACCAATCCGAAAAAACGTGAATGATATTGCCTCACAGTGGCTTTACCTTGTCTTAGTCCGTGAATCTCCCTCCTAGCGATATCCACATCAATCTCAGATAAAAAACACGCATCCATCACTTTAATGAAGGCAGCCGCATTTTGGAGGGCTGGATCCTTGTCTCTCCATAGATTGCGCAGCCACGATTTTGCCTCCCCCCGCAAATGCGAAATAATAAATCCCACTTTCTCTCCCTCATTTTTAAAGTCTTTGTCAAGCAGCTGCAATGCATAAATCACATCTGCTCTGAAGTTAGGATACTCCTGCAGGTCCCCATTGAAGTGAGATACCAGGCTCCCTCCTCTGTTTCCCAGCCCAATCCCTTCTGGTCTGGTGGCTGGTAGCCTCTGTGTACTTAGCACTTCTAACCTGGTTCGCAGATCCTGGCAGGCAGCAGCTGCTTCCTGTTCTTTCTTTCTGGAAGCCGCAATTTCTGCAGTCAACTGCGTCACTGCGTTTTGCAAACTCGCTATCCTCTCTTCGGTAGTCATTTCCCTGTTTTTCGTGAGCTCGCGAAGCACCAATCTTCACCCCTCGCTGCTTTCCCGCACTCCACGAGGTTGCAAAATTGGTGAAAATGGTGAGGGGACTTACTGTCAGGACTGCCGCTAGGTCCCAGCTCACAGAGGACCAACGCCCAGTGGATATTATATACAAAAGTCTTTATTGAAGTTTAGTTTCCATTCCCAAGCTCTGGGCGCGCAGGCCCACGTCTTAACGCTAGACCGGCTAAGTCCCCTCTGACTCACTGCTCCACCCACACCAGTTTAAGATTCTAGCCCGGCTCCACCTCTTGCGCTGCTCTTTCCTGCGTTGGGTCCTTCTGCCCTCTGGGGTTCCCTCCTTCCTGGACTCCTCTGACGCGGAGCCTCCTGAGTCTTGCCCCTCCCTCCGGCGGGCTTTAGGACCTGGCTCCCTTCCCGGGCTCCCCGCTGTGCCGCGCTCCTGTACATTTGAACTTGGCGCGCGCGCCCAGCCGGTGACTTTCCTTCTGACCGTTTCCCCGCTTCCTGATGTGGGTGTTGCCAAACCTGACTCCTCTCCTCCCTCTGGTGGTGAGGACACTGGTCCCGACTCCTGGGACTCCCCCTCCCCACTGCGCTCTGGTGGAGACGCTGGCCCTGATCTCCAGCTGCTGTTCAGGGACTCCCCGCTGGCCCCTCCCTCTTGAGGTTTCTCCCTTGGAATCTCCCTTGCTCTGGCCACCGGCGCTCCCTTCTGTGAGTCCTCCGATTCGCTAGAGAGGCTTGTGGAATAACTCTGGCCACTGTCACTGCCTGCGCCCCCCTCGTACTCCTCCTCCTCACTCTCCATTTGCTCCCCCTCCTGTGTCTCTCCTTCTGAACCCCTGACAGGTGTGCACCAGAATCACCTCCAACCAAAGCAAAAAGGTGTTTTGGGTTCCATCCACTTAAAAAGAAAGACGATAAAGCTCTGATTGTTTTTGTTGCAAATTGGTGTTTTTGGGGTTAGAATGCACATTCACCCAAAAATCTTAACAGCCGTAAACAGGCATAGGTGTTTTGGTTCCATGTCAATAGAAAGCAGACGAAAAAGTTTGGATTGTTCTTTCCATGTTCTTTCCACCCACAAATAGCAAAGTGTAATGAGCCTGAACCTCCCCAAACAGGTTGTTGTGCGTTCCAGCTACATAGAAAGAAGAATTTTGGATTTCGCTTATTTCAAATCGTGTTCCGTGGTGTTAATGCTCATTAACCCAGAAATCGCAAACTATGTGTAATGAGTCCCAAATAACACAAAACCGTCTTTTCGCTTCCATATGCGTAGACAGAAGACGAATAAGCTTTGATAGGGCTTATTTCAATTCGCATGGTGTTTTATGGGTGTGCACCAGAATCACCTCCAACCAAAGCAAAAAAGGTGTTTTGGGTTCCATCCACTTAAAAAGAAAGACGATAAAGCTCTGATTGGTTTTGTTGCAAATTGGTGTTTTTGGGGTTAGAATGCACATTCACCCAAAAATCTCAGAGTGAAATGTTTCTTAACAGCCGTAAACAAGCATAGGTGTTTTGGTTCCATGTCAATAGAAAGCAGACGAAAACGTTTGGATTGTTCTTTCCATCTTCTTTCCACCCACAAATAGCAAAGTGTAATGAGCCTGAACCTCGCCAAACAGGTTGTTTTGCGTTCCAGCTACATAGAAAGAAGAATTTTGGATTTCGCTTATTTCAAATCGTGTTCCGTGGTGTTAATGCTCATTAACCCAGAAATAGCAAAGTATGTGTGATGAGTCCCAAATAACACAAAACCCTCTTTTCGCTTCCATATGCGTAGAAAGAAGACGAATAAGCTTTGATAGGGCTTATTTCAATTCGCATGGTGTTTTATGCGTGTGCACCAGAATCACCTCCAACCAAAGCAAAAAAGGTGTTTTGGGTTCCATCCAGTTAAAAAGAAAGACGATAAAGCGCTGATTGGTTTTGTTGCAAATTGGTGTTTTTGGGGTTAGAATGCACATTCACCCAAAAATCTCAGAGTGAAATGTTTCTTAACAGCCGTAAACAAGCATAGGTGTTTTGGTTCCATGTCAATAGAAAGCAGACGAAAACGTTTGGATTGTTCTTTCCATGTTCTTTCCACCCACAAATAGCAAAGTGTAATGAGCCTGAACCTCGCCAAACAGGTTGTTTTGCGTTCCAGCTACATAGAAAGAAGAATTTTGGATTTCGCTTATTTCAAATCGTGTTCCGTGGTGTTAATGCTCATTAACCCAGAAATCGCAAACTATGTGTAATGAGTCCCAAATAACACAAAACCGTCTTTTCGCTTCCATATGCGTAGACAGAAGACGAATAAGCTTTGATAGGGCTTATTTCAATTCGCATGGTGTTTTATGGGTGTGCACCAGAATCACCTCCAACCAAAGCAAAAAGGTGTTTTGGGTTCCATCCACTTAAAAAGAAAGACGATAAAGCTCTGATTGGTTTTGTCAGGACTGCCGCTAGGTCCCAGCTCACAGAGGACCAACGCCCAGTGGATGTTATAGTCTTTATTAAAGTTTAGTTTCCATTTCCAAGCTCTGGGCGCGCAGACCCACGTCTCTACGCTAGACCGGCTAAGTCCCCTCTGACTCACTGCTCCACCCACACCAGTTTAAGATTCTAGCCCGGCTCCACCTCTTGCGCTGCTCTTTCCTGCGCTGGGTCCTTCTGCCCTCTGGGGTTCCCTCCTTCCTGGACTCCTCTGACGCTGAGCCTCCTGAGTCTTGCCCCTCCCTCCGGCGGGCTTTAGGACCTGGCTCCCTTCCCGGGCTCCCCGCTGTGCCGCGCTCCTGTACATTTGAACTTGGCGCGCGCGCCCAGCCGGTGACGTTCCTTCTGACCGTTTCCCCGCTTCCTGATGTGGGTGTTGCCAAACCTGACTCCTCTCCTCCCTCTGGTGGTGAGGACACTGGTCCCGACTCCTGGGACTCCCCCTCCCCACTGCGCTCTGGTGGAGACGCTGGTCCTGATCTCCAGCTGCTGTTCAGGGACTCCCCGCTGGCCCCTTCCTCCTGGGGCTTCCCCTTCGCTCTGGCCACCGGCGCTCCCTTATGTGAGTCCTCCGATTCGCTAGAGAGGCTTGTGGAATAACTCTGGCCAGTGTCACTGCCTGCGCCCCCCTCGTACTTCTGAACCCCTGACAGGTTTTGTTGCAAATTGGTGTTTTTGGGGTTAGAATGCACATTCACCCAAAAATCTCAGAGTGAAATGTTTCTTAACAGCCGTAAACAAGCATAGGTGTTTTGGTTCCATGTCAATAGAAAGCAGACGAAAACGTTTGGATTGTTCTTTCCATGTTCTTTCCACCCACAAATAGCAAAGTGTAATGAGCCTGAACCTCCCCAAACAGGTTGTTTTGTGTTCCAGCTACATAGAAAGAAGAATTTTGGATTTCGCTTATTTCAAATCGTGTTCCGTGGTGTTAATGCTCATTAACCCAGAAATCGCAAACTATGTGTAATGAGTCCCAAATAACACAAAACCGTCTTTTCGCTTCCATATGCGTAGACAGAAGACGAATAAGCTTTGATAGGGCTTATTTCAATTCGCATGGTGTTTTATGGGTGTGCACCAGAATCACCTCCAACCAAAGCAAAAAGGTGTTTTGGGTTCCATCCACTTAAAAAGAAAGACGATAAAGCTCTGATTGGTTTTGTTGCAAATTGGTGTTTTTGGGGTTAGAATGCACATTCACCCAAAAATCTCAGAGTGAAATGTTTCTTAACAGCAGTAAACAAGCATAGGTGTTTTGGTTCCATGTCAATAGAAAGCAGACGAAAAAGTTTGGATTGTTCTTTCCATGTTCTTTCCACCCACAAATAGCAAAGTGTAATGAGCCTGAACCTCGCCAAACAGGTTGTTTTGCGTTCCAGCTACATAGAAAGAAGAATTTTGGATTTCGCTTATTTCAAATCGTGTTCCGTGGTGTTAATGCTCATTAACCCAGAAATCGCAAACTATGTGTAATGAGTCCCAAATAACACAAAACCGTCTTTTCGCTTCCATATGCGTAGACAGAAGACGAATAAGCTTTGATAGGGCTTATTTCAATTCGCATGGTGTTTTATGGGTGTGCACCAGAATCACCTCCAACCAAAGCAAAAAGGTGTTTTCGGTTCCATCCACTTAAAAAGAAAGACGATAAAGCTCTGATTGGTTTTGTTGCAAATTGGTGTTTTTGGGGTTAGAATGCACATTCACCCAAAAATCTTAACAGCCGTAAACAGGCATAGGTGTTTTGGTTCCATGTCAATAGAAAGCAGACGAAAAAGTTTGGATTGTTCTTTCCATATTCTTTCCACCCACAAATAGCAAAGTGTAATGAGCCTGAACCTCCCCAAACAGGTTGTTTTGCGTTCCAGCTACATAGAAAGAAGAATTTTGGATTTCGCTTATTTCAAATCGTGTTCCGTGGTGTTAATGCTCATTAACCCAGAAATCGCAAACTATGTGTAATGAGTCCCAAATAACACAAAACCGTCTTTTCGCTTCCATATGCGTAGACAGAAGACGAATAAGCTTTGATAGGGCTTATTTCAATTCGCATGGTGTTTTATGGGTGTGCACCAGAATCACCTCCAACCAAAGCAAAATGGTGTTTTGGGTTCCATCCACTTAAAAAGAAAGACGATAAAGCTCTGATTGGTTTTGTTGCAAATTGGTGTTTTTGGGGTTAGAATGCACATTCACCCAAAAATCTTAACAGCCGTAAACAGGCATAGGTGTTTTGGTTCCATGTCAATAGAAAGCAGACGAAAAAGTTTGGATTGTTCTTTCCATGTTCTTTCCACCCACAAATTGCAAAGTGTAATGAGCCTGAACCTCCCCAAACAGATTGTTTTGCGTTCCAGCTACATAGAAAGAAGAATTTTGGATTTCGCTTATTTCAAATCGTGTTCCGTGGTGTTAATGCTCATTAACCCAGAAATAGCAAAGTATGTGTAATGAGTCCCAAATAACACAAAACCGTCTTTTCGCTTCCATATGCGTAGAAAGAAGACGAATAAGCTTTGATAGGGCTTATTTCAATTCGCATGGTGTTTTATGCGTGTGCACCAGAATCACCTCCAACCAAAGCAAAAAAGGTGTTTTGGGTTCCATCCACTTAAAAAGAAAGACGATAAAGCTCTGATTGGTTTTGTTGCAAATTGGTGTTTTTGGGGTTAGAATGCACATTCACCCAAAAATCTCAGAGTGAAATGTTTCTTAACAGCCGTAAACAAGCATAGGTGTTTTGGTTCCATGTCAATAGAAAGCAGACGAAAACGTTTGGATTGTTCTTTCCATGTTCTTTCCACCCACAAATAGCAAAGTGTAATGAGCCTGAACCTCGCCAAACAGGTTGTTTTGCGTTCCAGCTACATAGAAAGAAGAATTTTGGATTTCGCTTATTTCAAATCGTGTTCCGTGGTGTTAATGCTCATTAACCCAGAAATCGCAAACTATGTGTAATGAGTCCCAAATAACACAAAACAGTCTTTTCGCTTCCATATGCGTAGACAGAAAACGAATAAGCTTTGATAGGGCTTATTTCAATTCGCATGGTGTTTTATGGGTGTGCACCAGAATCACCTCCAACCAAAGCAAAAAGGTGTTTTGGGTTCCATCCACTTAAAAAGAAAGACGATAAAGCTCTGATTGGTTTTGTCAGGACTGCCGCTAGGTCCCAGCTCACAGAGGACCAACGCCCAGTGGATGTTATAGTCTTTATTAAAGTTTAGTTTCCATTTCCAAGCTCTGGGCGCGCAGACCCACGTCTCTACGCTAGACCGGCTAAGTCCCCTCTGACTCACTGCTCCACCCACACCAGTTTAAGATTCTAGCCCCGCTCCACCTCTTGCGCTGCTCTTTCCTGCGCTGGGTCCTTCTGCCCTCTGGGGTTCCCTCCTTCCTGGACTCCTCTGACGCTGAGCCTCCTGAGTCTTGCCCCTCCCTCCGGCGGGCTTTAGGACCTGGCTCCCTTCCCGGGCTCCCCGCTGTGCCGCGCTCCTGTACATTTGAACTTGGCGCGCGCGCCCAGCCGGTGACGTTCCTTCTGACCGTTTCCCCGCTTCCTGATGTGGGTGTTGCCAAACCTGACTCCTCTCCTCCCTCTGGTGGTGAGGACACTGGTCCCGACTCCTGGGACTCCCCCTCCCCACTGCGCTCTGGTGGAGACGCCGGTCCTGATCTCCAGCTGCTGCTCAGGGACTCCCCGCTGGCCCCTTCCTCCTGGGGCTTCCCCTTCGCTCTGGCCACCGGCGCTCCCTTCTGTGAGTCCTCCGATTCGCTAGAGAGGCTTGTGGAATAACTCTGGCCACTGTCACTGCCTGCGCCCCCCTCGTACTTCTGAACCCCTGACAGGTTTTGTTGCAAATTGGTGTTTTTGGGGTTAGAATGCACATTCACCCAAAAATCTCAGAGTGAAATGTTTCTTAACAGCCGTAAACAAGCATAGGTGTTTTGGTTCCATGTCAATAGAAAGCAGACGAAAACGTTTGGATTGTTCTTTCCATGTTCTTTCCACCCACAAATAGCAAAGTGTAATGAGCCTGAACCTCGCCAAACAGGTTGTTTTGCGTTCCAGCTACATAGAAAGAAGAATTTTGGATTTCGCTTATTTCAAATCGTGTTCCGTGGTGTTAATGCTCATTAACCCAGAAATCGCAAACTATGTGTAATGAGTCCCAAATAACACAAAACCGTCTTTTCGCTTCCATATGCGTAGACAGAAGACGAATAAGCTTTGATAGGGCTTATTTCAATTCGCATGGTGTTTTATGGGTGTGCACCAGAATCACCTCCAACCAAAGCAAAAAGGTGTTTTGGGTTCCATCCACTTAAAAAGAAAGACGATAAAGCTCTGATTGGTTTTGTTGCAAATTGGTGTTTTTGGGGTTAGAATGCACATTCACCCAAAAATCTTAACAGCCGTAAACAGGCATAGGTCTTTTGGTTCCATGTCAATAGAAAGCAGACGAAAAAGTTTGGTTTTTTTTTTCCATGTTCTTTCCACCCACAAATAGCAAAGTGTAATGAGCCTGAACCTCCCCAAACAGGTTGTTTTGCGTTCCAGCTACATAGAAAGAAGAATTTTGGATTTCGCTTATTTCAAATCGTGTTCCGTGGTGTTAATGCTCATTAACCCAGAAATCGCAAACTATGTGTAATGAGTCCCAAATAACACAAAACCGTCTTTTCGCTTCCATATGCGTAGACAGAAGACGAATAAGCTTTGATAGGGCTTATTTCAATTCGCATGGTGTTTTATGGGTGTGCACCAGAATCACCTCCCACCAAAGCAAAAAGGTGTTTTGGGTTCCATCCACTTAAAAAGAAAGACGATAAAGCTCTGATTGGTTTTGTTGCAAATTGGTGTTTTTGGGGTTAGAATGCACATTCACCCAAAAATCTTAACAGCCGTAAACAGGCATAGGTGTTTTGGTTCCATGTCAATAAAAAAGAAGACGAAAAAGTTTGGATTGTTCTTTCCATGTTCTTTCCACCCACAAATAGCAAAGTGTAATGAGCCTGAACCTCCCCAAACAGGTTGTTTTGCGTTCCAGCTACATAGAAAGAAGAATTTTGGATTTCGCTTATTTCAAATCGTGTTCCGTGGTGTTAATGCTCATTAACCCAGAAATCGCAAACTATGTGTAATGAGTCCCAAATAACACAAAACCGTCTTTTCGCTTCCATATGCGTAGAAAGAAGACGAATAAGCTTTGATAGGGCTTATTTCAATTCGCATGGTGTTTTATGGGTGTGCACCAGAATCACCTCCAACCAAAGCAAAAAGGTGTTTTGGGTTCCATCCACTTAAAAAGAAAGACGATAAAGCTCTGATTGGTTTTGTTGCAAATTGGTGTTTTTGGGGTTAGAATGCACATTCACCCAAAAATCTTAACAGCCGTAAACAGGCATAGGTGTTTTGGTTCCATGTCAATAAAAAAGAAGACGAAAAAGTTTGGATTGTTCTTTCCATGTTCTTTCCACCCACAAATAGCAAAGTGTAATGGGCGCACAACCCCAGAGTCTGTCAAGACTGGCCCGTACGGGCAGGGGTACCTTTACCTTTACCTTTAATGAGCCTGAACCTCCCCAAACAGGTTGTTTTGCGATCCAGCTACATAGAAAGAAGAATTTTGGATTTCGCTTATTTCAAATCGTGTTCCGTGGTGTTAATGCTCATTAACCCAGAAATCGCAAACTATGTGTAATGAGTCCCAAATAACACAAAACCGTCTTTTCGCTTCCATATGCGTAGAAAGAAGACGAATAAGCTTTGATAGGGCTTATTTCAATTCGCATGGTGTTTTATGGGTGTGCACCAGAATCACCTCCAACCAAAGCAAAAAGGTGTTGTGGGTTCCATCCACTTAAAAAGAAAGACGATAAAGCTCTGATTGGTTTTGTTGCAAATTGGTGTTTTTGGGGTTAGAATGCACATTCACCCAAAAATCTCAGAGTGAAATGTTTCTTAACAGCCGTAAACAAGCATAGGTGTTTTGGTTCCATGTCAATAGAAAGCAGACGAAAAAGTTTGGATTGTTCTTTCCATGTTCTTTCCACCCACAAATAGCAAAGTGTAATGAGCCTGAACCTCCCCAAACAGGTTGTTTTGCGTTCCAGCTACATAGAAAGAAGAATTTTGGATTTCGCTTATTACAAATCGTGTTCCGTGGTGTTAATGCTCATTAACCCAGAAATCGCAAACTATGTGTAATGAGTCCCACATAACACAAAACCGTCTTTTCGCTTCCATATGCGTAGACAGAAGACGAATAAGCTTTGATAGGGCTTATTTCAATTCGCATGGTGTTTTATGGGTGTGCACCAGAATCACCTCCAACCAAAGCAAAAAGGTGTTTTGGGTTCCATCCACTTAAAAAGAAAGACGATAAAGCTCTGATTGGTTTTGTTGCAAATTGGTGTTTTTGGGGTTAGAATGCACATTCACCCAAAAATCTTAACAGCCGTAAACAGGCATAGGTGTTTTGGTTCCATGTCAATAGAAAGCAGACGAAAAAGTTTGGATTGTTCTTTCCATGTTCTTTCCACCCACAAATAGCAAAGTGTAATGAGCCTGAACCTCCCCAAACAGGTTGTTTTGCGTTCCAGCTACATAGAAAGAAGAATTTTGGATTTCGCTTATTTCAAATCGTGTTCCGTGGTGTTAATGCTCATTAACCCAGAAATCGCAAACTATGTGTAATGAGTCCCAAATAACACAAAACCGTCTTTTCGCTTCCATATGCGTAGACAGAAGACGAATAAGCTTTGATAGGGCTTATTTCAATTCGCATGGTGTTTTATGGGTGTGCACCAGAATCACCTCCAACCAAAGCAAAATGGTGTTTTGGGTTCCATCCACTTAAAAAGAAAGACGATAAAGCTCTGATTGGTTTTGTTGCAAATTGGTGTTTTTGGGGTTAGAATGCACATTCACCCAAAAATCTTAACAGCCGTAAACAGGCATAGGTGTTTTGGTTCCATGTCAATAGAAAGCAGACGAAAAAGTTTGGATTGTTCTTTCCATGTTCTTTCCACCCACAAATTGCAAAGTGTAATGAGCCTGAACCTCCCCAAACAGATTGTTTTGCGTTCCAGCTACATAGAAAGAAGAATTTTGGATTTCGCTTATTTCAAATCGTGTTCCGTGGTGTTAATGCTCATTAACCCAGAAATAGCAAAGTATGTGTAATGAGTCCCAAATAACACAAAACCGTCTTTTCGCTTCCATATGCGTAGAAAGAAGACGAATAAGCTTTGATAGGGCTTATTTCAATTCGCATGGTGTTTTATGCGTGTGCACCAGAATCACCTCCAACCAAAGCAAAAAAGGTGTTTTGGGTTCCATCCACTTAAAAAGAAAGACGATAAAGCTCTGATTGGTTTTGTCAGGACTGCCGCTAGGTCCCAGCTCACAGAGGACCAACGCCCAGTGGATGTTATAGTCTTTATTAAAGTTTAGTTTCCATTTCCAAGCTCTGGGCGCGCAGACCCACGTGTCTACGCTAGACCGGCTAAGTCCCCTCTGACTCACTGCTCCACCCACACCAGTTTAAGATTCTAGCCCGGCTCCACCTCTTGCGCTGCTCTTTCCTGCGCTGGGTCCTTCTGCCCTCTGGGGTTCCCTCCTTCCTGGACTCCTCTGACGCTGAGCCTCCTGAGTCTTGCCCCTCCCTCCGGCGGGCTTTAGGACCTGGCTCCCTTCCCGGGCTCCCCGCTGTGCCGCCCTCCTGTACATTTGAACTTGGCGCGCGCGCCCAGCCGGTGACTTTCCTTCTGACCGTTTCCCCGCTTCCTGATGTGGGTGTTGCCAAACCTGACTCCTCTCCTCCCTCTGGTGGTGAGGACACTGGTCCCGACTCCTGGGACTCCCCCTCCCCACTGCGCTCTGGTGGAGACGCTGGTCCTGATCTCCAGCTGCTGCTCAGGGACTCCCCGCTGGCCCCTTCCTCCTGGGGCTTCCCCTTCGCTCTGGCCACCGGCGCTCCCTTCTGTGAGTCCTCCGATTCGCTAGAGAGGCTTGTGGAATAACTCTGGCCACTGTCACTGCCTGCGCCCCCCTCGTACTTCTGAACCCCTGACAGGTTTTGTTGCAAATTGGTGTTTTTGGGGTTAGAATGCACATTCACCCAAAAATCTCAGAGTGAAATGTTTCTTAACAGCCGTAAACAAGCATAGGTGTTTTGGTTCCATGTCAATAGAAAGCAGACTAAAACGTTTGGATTGTTCTTTCCATGTTCTTTCCACCCACAAATAGCAAAGTGTAATGAGCCTGAATCTCCCCAAACAGGTTGTTTTGCGTTCCAGCTACATAGAAAGAAGAATTTTGGATTTCGCTTATTTCAAATCGTGTTCCGTGGTGTTAATGCTCATTAACCCAGAAATCGCAAACTATGTGTAATGAGTCCCAAATAACACAAAACCGTCTTTTCGCTTCCATATGCGTAGACAGAAGACGAATAAGCTTTGATAGGGCTTATTTCAATTCGCATGGTGTTTTATGGGTGTGCACCAGAATCACCTCCAACCAAAGCAAAAAGGTGTTTTGGGTTCCATCCACTTAAAAAGAAAGACGATAAAGCTCTGATTGGTTTTGTTGCAAATTGGTGTTTTTGGGGTTAGAATGCACATTCACCCAAAAATCTTAACAGCCGTAAACAGGCATAGGTGTTTTGGTTCCATGTCAATAGAAAGCAGACGAAAAAGTTTGGATTGTTCTTTCCATGTTCTTTCCACCCACAAATAGCAAAGTGTAATGAGCCCGAACCTCCCCAAACAGGTTGTTTTGCGTTCCAGCTACATAGAAAGAAGAATTTTGGATTTCGCTTATTTCAAATCGTGTTCCGTGGTGTTAATGCTCATTAACCCAGAAATCGCAAACTATGTGTAATGAGTCCCAAATAACACAAAACCGTCTTTTCGCTTCCATATGCGTAGACAGAAGACGAATAAGCTTTGATAGGGCTTATTTCAATTCGCATGGTGTTTTATGCGTGTGCACCAGAATCACCTCCAACCAAAGCAAAAAAGGTGTTTTGGGTTCCATCCACTTAAAAAGAAAGACGATAAAGCTCTGATTGGTTTTGTTGCAAATTGGTGTTTTTGGGGTTAGAACGCACATTCACCCAAAAATCTCAGAGTGAAATGTTTCTTAACAGCCGTAAACAAGCATAGGTGTTTTGGTTCCATGTCAATAGAAAGCAGACGAAAACGTTTGGATTGTTCTTTCCATGTTCTTTCCACCCACAAATAGCAAAGTGTAATGAGCCTGAACCTCGCCAAACAGGTTGTTTTGCGTTCCAGCTACATAGAAAGAAGAATTTTGGATTTCGCTTATTTCAAATCGTGTTCCGTGGTGTTAATGCTCATTAACCCAGAAATCGCAAACTATGTGTAATGAGTCCCAAATAACACAAAACCGTCTTTTCGCTTCCATATGCGTAGACAGAAGACGAATAAGCTTTGATAGGGCTTATTTCAATTCGCATGGTGTTTTATGGGTGTGCACCAGAATCGCCTCCAACCAAAGCAAAAAGGTGTTTTGGGTTCCATCCACTTAAAAAGAAAGACGATAAAGCTCTGATTGGTTTTGTCAGGACTGCCGCTAGGTCCCAGCTCACAGAGGACCAACACCCAGTGGATGTTATAGTCTTTATTAAAGTTTAGTTTCCATTTCCAAGCTCTGGGCGCGCAGACCCACGTCTCTACGCTAGACCGGCTAAGTCCCCTCTGACTCACTGCTCCACCCACACCAGTTTAAGATTCTAGCCCGGCTCCACCTCTTGCGCTGCTCTTTCCTGCGCTGGGTCCTTCTGCCCTCTGGGGTTCCCTCCTTCCTGGACTCCTCTGACGCTGAGCCTCCTGAGTCTTGCCCCTCCCTCCGGCGGGCTTTAGGACCTGGCTCCCTTCCCGGGCTCCCCGCTGTGCCGCGCTCCTGTACATTTGAACTTGGCGCGCGCGCCCAGCCGGTGACTTTCCTTCTGACCGTTTCCCAGCTTCCTGATGTGGGTGTTGCCAAACCTGACTCCTCTCCTCCCTCTGGTGGTGAGGACACTGGTCCCGACTCCTGGGACTCCCCCTCCCCACTGCGCTCTGGTGGAGACGCTGGTCCTGATCTCCAGCTGCTGCTCAGGGACTCCCCGCTGGCCCCTTCCTCCTGGGGCTTCCCCCCTGGACCCCCCTTCGCTCTGGCCACCGGCGCTCCCTTCTGTGAGTCCTCCGATTCGCTAGAGAGGCTTGTGGAATAACTCTGGCCACTGTCACTGCCTGCGCCCCCCTCGTACTTCTGAACCCCTGACAGGTTTTGTTGCAAATTGGTGTTTTTGGGGTTAGAATGCACATTCACCCAAAAATCTCAGAGTGAAATGTTTCTTAACAGCCGTAAACAAGCATAGGTGTTTTGGTTCCATGTCAATAGAAAGCAGACGAAAACGTTTGGATTGTTCTTTCCATGTTCTTTCCACCCACAAATAGCAAAGTGTAATGAGCCTGAACCTCCCCAAACAGGTTGTTTTGCGTTCCAGCTACATAGAAAGAAGAATTTTGGATTTCGCTTATTTCAAATCGTGTTCCGTGGTGTTAATGCTCATTAACCCAGAAATCGCAAACTATGTGTAATGAGTCCCAAATAACACAAAACCGTCTTTTCGCTTCCATATGCGTAGACAGAAGACGAATAAGCTTTGATAGGGCTTATTTCAATTCGCATGGTGTTTTATGGGTGTGCACCAGAATCACCTCCAACCAAAGCAAAAAGGTGTTTTGGGTTCCATCCACTTAAAAAGAAAGACGATAAAGCTCTGATTGGTTTTGTTGCAAATTGGTGTTTTTGGGGTTAGAATGTACATTCACCCAAAAATCTTAACAGCCGTAAACAGGCATAGGTGTTTTGGTTCCATGTCAATAGAAAGCAGACGAAAAAGTTTGGATTGTTTTTTCCATGTTCTTTCCACCCACAAATAGCAAAGTGTAATGAGCCTGAACCTCCCCAAACAGGTTGTTTTGCGTTCCAGCTACATAGAAAGAAGAATTTTGGATTTCGCTTATTTCAAATCGTGTTCCGTGGTGTTAATGCTCATTAACCCAGAAATCGCAAACTATGTGTAATGAGTCCCAAATAACACAAAACCGTCTTTTCGCTTCCATATGCGTAGAAAGAAGACGAATAAGCTTTGATAGGGCTTATTTCAATTCGCATGGTGTTTTATGGGTGTGCACCAGAATCACCTCCCACCAAAGCAAAAAGGTGTTTTGGGTTCCATCCACTTAAAAAGAAAGACGATAAAGCTCTGATTGGTTTTGTTGCAAATTGGTGTTTTTGGGGTTAGAATGCACATTCACCCAAAAATCTTAACAGCCGTAAACAGGCATAGGTGTTTTGGTTCCATGTCAATAAAAAAGAAGACGAAAAAGTTTGGATTGTTCTTTCCATGTTCTTTCCACCCACAAATAGCAAAGTGTAATGAGCCTGAACCTCCCCAAACAGGTTGTTTTGCGTTCCAGCTACATAGAAAGAAGAATTTTGGATTTCGCTTATTTCAAATCGTGTTCCGTGGTGTTAATGCTCATTAACCCAGAAATCGCAAACTATGTGTAATGAGTCCCAAATAACACAAAACCGTCTTTTCGCTTCCATATGCGTAGAAAGAAGACGAATAAGCTTTGATAGGGCTTATTTCAATTCGCATGGTGTTTTATGGGTGTGCACCAGAATCACCTCCAACCAAAGCAAAAAGGTGTTTTGGGTTCCATCCACTTAAAAAGAAAGACGATAAAGCTCTGATTGGTTTTGTTGCAAATTGGTGTTTTTGGGGTTAGAATGCACATTCACCCAAAAATCTTAACAGCCGTAAACAGGCATAGGTGTTTTGGTTCCATGTCAATAAAAAAGAAGACGAAAAAGTTTGGATTGTTCTTTCCATGTTCTTTCCACCCACAAATAGCAAAGTGTAATGGGCGCACAACCCCAGAGTCTGTCAAGACTGGCCCGTACGGGCAGGGGTACCTTTACCTTTACCTTTAATGAGCCTGAACCTCCCCAAACAGGTTGTTTTGCGATCCAGCTACATAGAAAGAAGAATTTTGGATTTCGCTTATTTCAAATCGTGTTCCGTGGTGTTAATGCTCATTAACCCAGAAATCGCAAACTATGTGTAATGAGTCCCAAATAACACAAAACCGTCTTTTCGCTTCCATATGCGTAGAAAGAAGACGAATAAGCTTTGATAGGGCTTATTTCAATTCGCATGGTGTTTTATGGGTGTGCACTAGAATCACCTCCAACCAAAGCAAAAAGGTGTTGTGGGTTCCATCCACTTAAAAAGAAAGACGATAAAGCTCTGATTGGTTTTGTTGCAAATTGGTGTTTTTGGGGTTAGAATGCACATTCACCCAAAAATCTCAGAGTGAAATGTTTCTTAACAGCCGTAAACAAGCATAGGTGTTTTGGTTCCATGTCAATAGAAAGCAGACGAAAACGTTTGGATTGTTCTTTCCATGTTCTTTCCACCCACAAATAGCAAAGTGTAATGAGCCTGAACCTCCCCAAACAGGTTGTTTTGCGTTCCAGCTACATAGAAAGAAGAATTTTGGATTTCGCTTATTTCAAATCGTGTTCCGTGGTGTTAATGCTCATTAACCCAGAAATCGCAAACTATGTGTAATGAGTCCCAAATAACACAAAACCGTCTTTTCGCTTCCATATGCGTAGAAAGAAGACGAATAAGCTTTGATAGGGCTTATTTCAATTCGCATGGTGTTTTATGGGTGTGCACCAGAATCACCTCCAACCAAAGCAAAAAGGTGTTTTGGGTTCCATCCACTTAAAAAGAAAGACGATAAAGCTCTGATTGGTTTTGTTGCAAATTGGTGTTTTTGGGGTTAGAATGCACATTCACCCAAAAATCTTAACAGCCGTAAACAGGCATAGGTGTTTTGGTTCCATGTCAATAAAAAAGAAGACGAAAAAGTTTGGATTGTTCTTTCCATGTTCTTTCCACCCACAAATAGCAAAGTGTAATGGGCGCACAACCCCAGAGTCTGTCAAGACTGGCCCGTACGGGCAGGGGTACCTTTACCTTTACCTTTAATGAGCCTGAACCTCCCCAAACAGGTTGTTTTGCGATCCAGCTACATAGAAAGAAGAATTTTGGATTTCGCTTATTTCAAATCGTGTTCCGTGGTGTTAATGCTCATTAACCCAGAAATCGCAAACTATGTGTAATGAGTCCCAAATAACACAAAACCGTCTTTTCGCTTCCATATGCGTAGAAAGAAGACGAATAAGCTTTGATAGGGCTTATTTCAATTCGCATGGTGTTTTATGGGTGTGCACTAGAATCACCTCCAACCAAAGCAAAAAGGTGTTGTGGGTTCCATCCACTTAAAAAGAAAGACGATAAAGCTCTGATTGGTTTTGTTGCAAATTGGTGTTTTTGGGGTTAGAATGCACATTCACCCAAAAATCTCAGAGTGAAATGTTTCTTAACAGCCGTAAACAAGCATAGGTGTTTTGGTTCCATGTCAATAGAAAGCAGACGAAAACGTTTGGATTGTTCTTTCCATGTTCTTTCCACCCACAAATAGCAAAGTGTAATGAGCCTGAACCTCCCCAAACAGGTTGTTTTGCGTTCCAGCTACATAGAAAGAAGAATTTTGGATTTCGCTTATTTCAAATCGTGTTCCGTGGTGTTAATGCTCATTAACCCAGAAATCGCAAACTATGTGTAATGAGTCCCAAATAACACAAAACCGTCTTTTCGCTTCCATATGCGTAGAAAGAAGACGAATAAGCTTTGATAGGGCTTATTTCAATTCGCATGGTGTTTTATGGGTGTGCACCAGAATCACCTCCAACCAAAGCAAAAAGGTGTTTTGGGTTCCATCCACTTAAAAAGAAAGACGATAAAGCTCTGATTGGTTTTGTTGCAAATTGGTGTTTTTGGGGTTAGAATGCACATTCACCCAAAAATCTTAACAGCCGTAAACAGGCATAGGTGTTTTGGTTCCATGTCAATAAAAAAGAAGACGAAAAAGTTTGGATTGTTCTTTCCATGTTCTTTCCACCCACAAATAGCAAAGTGTAATGGGCGCACAACCCCAGAGTCTGTCAAGACTGGCCCGTACGGGCAGGGGTACCTTTACCTTTACCTTTAATGAGCCTGAACCTCCCCAAACAGGTTGTTTTGCGATCCAGCTACATAGAAAGAAGAATTTTGGATTTCGCTTATTTCAAATCGTGTTCCGTGGTGTTAATGCTCATTAACCCAGAAATCGCAAACTATGTGTAATGAGTCCCAAATAACACAAAACCGTCTTTTCGCTTCCATATGCGTAGAAAGAAGACGAATAAGCTTTGATAGGGCTTATTTCAATTCGCATGGTGTTTTATGGGTGTGCACTAGAATCACCTCCAACCAAAGCAAAAAGGTGTTGTGGGTTCCATCCACTTAAAAAGAAAGACGATAAAGCTCTGATTGGTTTTGTTGCAAATTGGTGTTTTTGGGGTTAGAATGCACATTCACCCAAAAATCTCAGAGTGAAATGTTTCTTAACAGCCGTAAACAAGCATAGGTGTTTTGGTTCCATGTCAATAGAAAGCAGACGAAAACGTTTGGATTGTTCTTTCCATGTTCTTTCCACCCACAAATAGCAAAGTGTAATGAGCCTGAACCTCGCCAAACAGGTTGTTTTGCGTTCCAGCTACATAGAAAGAAGAATTTTGGATTTCGCTTATTTCAAATCGTGTTCCGTGGTGTTAATGCTCATTAACCCAGAAATCGCAAACTATGTGTAATGAGTCCCAAATAACACAAAACCGTCTTTTCGCTTCCATATGCGTAGAAAGAAGACGAATAAGCTTTGATAGGGCTTATTTCAATTCGCATGGTGTTTTATGCGTGTGCACCAGAATCACCTCCAACCAAAGCAAAAAGGTGTTTTGGGTTCCATCCACTTAAAAAGAAAGACGATAAAGCTCTGATTGGTTTTGTTGCAAATTGGTGTTTTTGGGGTTAGAATGCACATTCACCCAAAAATCTTAACAGCCGTTGTCAGGACTGCCGCTAGGTCCCAGCTCACAGAGGACCAACGCCCAGTGGATATTATATACAAAAGTCGTTATTGAAGTTTAGTTTCCATTTCCAAGCTCTGGGCGCGCAGCCCCACGTCTTAACGCTAGACCGGCTAAGTCCCCTCTGACTCACTGCTCCACCCACACCAGTTTAAGATTCTAGCCCGGCTCCACCTCTTGCGCTGCTCTTTCCTGCGTTGGGTCCTTCTGCCCTCTGGGGTTCCCTCCTTCCTGGACTCCTCTGACGCGGAGCCTCCTGAGTCTTGCCCCTCCCTCCGGCGGGCTTTAGGACCTGGCTCCCTTCCCGGGCTCCCCGCTGTGCCGCGCTCCTGTACATTTGAACTTGGCGCGCGCGCCCAGCCGGTGACTTTCCTTCTGACCGTTTCCCCGCTTCCTGATGTGGGTGTTGCCAAACCTGACTCCTCTCCTCCCTCTGGTGGTGAGGACACTGGTCCCGACTCCTGGGACTCCCCCTCCCCACTGCGCTCTGGTGGAGATGCTGGCCCTGATCTCCAGCTGCTGTTCAGGGACTCCCCGCTGGCCCCTCCCTCTTGAGGTTTCTCCCTTGGAATCTCCCTTGCTCTGGCCACCGGCGCTCCCTTCTGTGAGTCCTCCGATTCGCTAGAGAGGCTTGTGGAATAACTCTGGCCACTGTCACTGCCTGCGCCCCCCTCGTACTCCTCCTCCTCACTCTCCATTTGCTCCCCCTCCTGTGTCTCTCCTTCTGAACCCCTGACATCCATCCCCCCCTCGAAGCCCCCCTTCCCCCCTCCCCCTCTTCCGGTGCGGGTTCCGGGTGCTCCATTGTTGTAGGGGTGAGTCCAGGATACAGCTCGTCCCCTGAGGCTTGCAACCATCGAGATAAGTCCGGGAAGTCCCCCATGGGCTCGTCGACGACGACCTCCTCCGCTTCCATCTCCTGCGCGGTGTGCTCGAAATCTGAGCTCGACCCCAAATCACCCAAGAGCCCTCCTCCCCCTGTTGCTTGATGGGGGTCCACCTCCCAGGGCCCCTTCGGCATGTCTCTGCGCCAGCCCACTTCGGGTTGGTCCTCCCACCAATAAGATCCCCCCGTGCCAAAACCTGAAAGCGATCCCTCCGGGGAGCTGCCTCCCGGAGCCGAGTCCTCAGCTGACGAGAAACCCCGGAAAGTGCTGGCCGAGAGTGTGGGTGTGAACAAACAATCCTCGAAAAAGCCCGCCGGCATAGGCTTGTGCGGGAAAAGTGTGTGGAATTCTTCCTTGAGCAACTGCTCTTCCACTGCGTAATCCGGCACCCACCTGTTGGCGCTGGCCGGGGTGTCCTCTGTGGCGAGAAGATATTCAATCCCGTCCTCCCCCCACCTTGAGTCTAAAATCTCAGTGGCTTCATTAAGTGGCTCCCCTTTCGGCGACCCCCCTTTTTTGGACGCTTCTCTGAGCGGGTCTGGCGCCTTCCCCGGTGCTTGAAACCTGTGGGGCTCTCTGTAGGGCGTGAGCACTGATCTATGAAAGACCGGGTGCATTCTGGAACCCTCCGGGAGTGTCAACCGGAAGGCCACTGGGTTGATCTGCGCCTCTACTTGGTAAGGCCCTAGCTGCTTGTGCCCTAGTTTCTTCTTGGCTAACGATCTGGCTGGAACTGCTTGTGCTGCCAACCAGACCCAGTCTCCCACCTGGATGCCCTCCCCAACCCTCCTGTGTCGATCTGCCTGCACTTTGTAAGCCTGTTTTGCCAACTCTAACTGCCTCCTGAGCTGCTCGTGGATCTCCTGCAACTCCGCTGCCACGTCCTCTGCTCCCTGTGGCTCCCCCTCCCGCACTGTGTCCAGACCCGGGAAGGTTCTGGGATGCCTCCCGTAGTTGGCGAAAAATGGTGTCACCCCCGTGGACCCGTGCTTCGTGTTGTTGTAGGCAAACTCGGCCAACGGTAGATAGTCCACCCAGGTCGATGGCTGCTGGTTCGCGTAGCATCTCAGGTACTGCTGCATGATGGCGTTGACCCTTTCTGCCTGCCCGTTAGTTTGCGGGTGTCTCGCCGACGCCAGGCTGACCTTGACGTTCAGGAATCCCATCAGCTTTTGCCAGAAGTTGGAGATGAACTGGCGCCCCCGGTCGGACAAAATAGACCGTGGTAGGCCGTGCACCTTGAACACGTGGTCTATGAACATCTTAGCGGTCTGCTCGGCCGTGGCCGCCTTCGCGCACGGAATGAAGTGGGCCATCTTGGTGAACAGGTCCACTACCACGAGCACTGCCGTCTTGCCCCTTGAGCTGGGTAGATCTGTGACAAAGTCCAGGGCCACCCTCTCCCACGGTACGAACGGTGTCTGTAGCGGTTCCAACAGGCCCGCCGGCGGCTGGTGCACAGGCTTAGCCCTTTGGCAGGTGTCGCACCTATTGACATAGTCCGCGACATCCCCCCGCATCTTAGGCCACCAAAAGTCTCTGGCTACTAAGTCCACCGTCTTCTCCTTGCCGAAGTGCCCCGCGCTGGGCGCGTCGTGCAGCTGTTGCAGGACCTTCGCGCGGAGGCTGTCTCCTGGTACGTAGAGGACTCCCTTGCGTAGGAGCAGGCCGTCGCGCACTTGGAATTCGTCGCCCCTCGCCTTGCCACTGCACACCTCCTCCATCTTGGCTCGGGCGAACGAGTCCGTTTGCAGCGCGCGGCGCACCGCGTCCAGGTCCACCGTGGCTGACGCGCATGCCCACGCCTGTGGTGTGAAAATGTGCTTGGCCGCCGCCGGTGCCTCTGCCTCCAGATACTGCGGTTTTCTGGACAGCGCGTCCGCCAAGACGTTGCTGTTTCCTGGGATGTACTCAATTCTGAAGTCGAAATCTGCAAAGAACTCCGCCCAGCGGATGTGTCGCTGGTTCAGGAACCTCGCCGTGCGCCAGTACTCCAAGTTCTTATGGTCTGTGCGGACCTGCACCGTGTGCTTGGCTCCGACGAGGAAGTGCCGCCACGCCTTGAAGGCTGCATGTATGGCCAGCAACTCCCTGTCCCAAATGGTGTAGTTCTGCTCCGCTTTGCTGAGTTTTCTGGAGTAGAAAGCGCACGGCCTCCAGTCCCCCTGGTGGTCTTGCTGCAACAGAACGGCTCCCACGGCCCTGTCTGAGGCGTCCGTCTCCACTCTCATGGGCCTGCTGGGATTTACGTGCAGTAGGTTCTCCTCGGAAGCGAAGAGCTGCTTGAGCTTCTGAAAGGACTGCTCTGCCTGCTCCGTCCAGATGAACCTCTTCTTCTTGGAACTGAGGGTGTCGGTGATGGCCGCTGTCTGCATGGCGAAACCCTTGATGAACTTGCGATAAAAGTTGGCAAAACCGACAAACCTCTGTATTGCGTGGGCTCTTCCAGTCCAGTACTGCACGTACCTTGGCACCGTCCATAGCCAGTCCCTTGTCGGACAGTTTGTAGCCCAAGAAATCCACCTCCGTCTTGTCGAACTGGCACTTCTCCAGCTTGGCGTACAGCCTGTGCTCCCGCAGCCTCTGCAGAACTTCCCTAACATCTCTCTCGTGAGCCTCCGGCGATTCCGAGAAGATTAGGATGTCATCCAGGAAGCAGACGCACTTCTTGTAGAGGAGACCCGCCAAGACATGATGCATGAAGGCTTGAAAGCAGTGGGAACCATTTTTTAATCCAAAAGGCATAACTCTGTATTCATAAGTGCCCAGCGGCGTAAACATGGTTGTTTTCCACTCGTCGCCTTCCCGTACGCGAATGAGATTGTACGCTCCGCGCAGATCCAACTTGGTAAAGATGCGACCCTTCCTCACCGTCGCCAGCAGGTCATCGATCTTGGGCATAGGGAAGGCTGAGGGCTTGGTCTTAAGGTTCAAGAAGCGGAAATCAACGACCAGCCTCTTTTGGGGCGTGTCCCGCTTCTTTACAAAGAATACAGGGCTGCCCCCTGCCGCCTTGGACTCCCGGATGAATCCCCGCTTCAGGTTGTGATCTATGAACTCCCTGAGCTCTTGCAATTCATCCTCAGACATGGAGTACAGTTTCCCCGTTGGGAGCGTCGCCCCGGGCAGGAGGTCGATCTTGCAGTCGTAGGGTCTGTGGGGAGGCAGCTTATCCGCCTCTTTCTCGCAAAAGACCTCCAAAAACTCCTTGTATTTGTTAGGCACCGCTTGCAACATGCCCAAGTTCAGCTGTGGTCCATCCTCGTGCCCCTCATCTTCCAAGTGCGCCAGGATGCAGTGTTCTGCGCAGTAAGAGGAGCCGAAGGTCAGTTGCCGCTGGTACCAAGCTAATGCCGGGCTGTGCCTATCCAGCCAACTCATTCCCAACACTATGGGCGTGTCTGACAGGCGGGTGACGTTGAAGCTGATGACCTCACGGTGGTTTCCAATGCGCATCACCATTGGCGGCGTCTGCTGTAGCACTTGCCCTCCCAGTAGCTCCCTGCCGTCCACTGTGACGACTTTCAGAGGTACCGCCGCTGGCAGAAGGGCTATGCCATGTTGCTGGATGAACTGCATGTCTATAAAATCTGCATTGCTCCCCGAGTCGATGGTGATGGGAATTTCCACAAGTAGCCCATTGGGGAGCTGAAGGGATGCGGTGAGCTGCACTACTGGTTTGGGTGGGAGGGGGTCGGTGGGCTGTAAGATCCCTGGGGATTGCTTCACTGACTTGTCTGGCTGGTCCCCAGAGACGCCATCTCCAGCCAGACAGTGGAGTTTTCCTGCTGCGACTCCCTCTGCTGAATTGCGTCTGTTACTGTCGCTGCGGCTGCAGTATGCTTGTGAAACCGCTGGGGACACTCTTTTGCCATATGCTGAGCACTGTCGCAGATGTAGCACTTCCTGGTTCCTCTAGGAGGCTTCATCTTGACTGCTCCCGGAGTTAGGGCTCCGACTGTGGAGTGAGCCT
The DNA here is from genome assembly GCF_964106915.1 of Podarcis gaigeae. Taxonomy (NCBI): domain Eukaryota; kingdom Metazoa; phylum Chordata; class Lepidosauria; order Squamata; family Lacertidae; genus Podarcis; species Podarcis gaigeae. Next base: position 24,952 of record NW_028153296.1, on the reverse strand, counting down.
TAGCACCACCTATCTCCATCGGCTCCTCTCCCCCTCCCAGCGGAGGCATGGATCGAGCGCGCGCCGCCTCCTTGGGGAAGGGAGGCAGTCCTCTCGCTGGCGTGCGTCCCAAATGCCCTTCCTCCTTGCCCCAAGGGCGTCCTTCCAACCGAACCCCAATGGAGAGTGCCCGTTCCACCACGTCCTTGGTGGTTTGGGGTCTTCCCCCCCTTGCGATCTCGTCTTTCACAGCTCCGCTCAACCCCTCCCAGAACAGGTCTCTGACGGCAGGCGATTCTTTCTCCCAGGCTAGTACATTCACCAATCCGAAAAAACGTGCATGATATTGCCTCACAGTGGCTTTACCTTGTCTTAGTCCGTGAATCTCCCTCCTAGCGATATCCACATCAATCTCAGATAAAAAACACGCATCCATCACTTTAATGAAGGCAGCCGCATTTTGGAGGGCTGGATCCTTGTCTCTCCATAGATTGCGCAGCCACGATTTTGCCTCCCCCCGTAAATGCGAAATAATAAATCCCACTCTCTCTTCCTCATTTTTAAAGTCTTTGTCCAGCAGCTGCAATGCATAAATTACATCTGCTCTGAAGTTAGGATACTCCTGCAGGTCCCCATTGAAGTGAGAAACCAGGCTCCCTCCTCTGTTTCCCAGCCCAATCCCTTCTGGTCTGGTGGCCGGTAGCCTCTGTGTACTTAGCACTTCTAACCTGGTTCGCAGATCCTGGCAGGCAGCAGCTGCTTCCTGTTCTTTCTTTCTGGAAGCCGCAATTTCTGCAGTCAACTGCGTCACTGCGTTTTGCAAACTCGCTATCCTCTCTTCGGTAGTCATTTCCCTGTTTTTCGTGAGCTCGCGAAGCACCAATCTTCACCCCTCGCTGCTTTCCCGCACTCCACGAGGTTGCAAAATTGGTGAAAAAAGGTGAGGGGACTTACTGTCAGGACTGCCGCTAGGTCCCAGCTCACAGAGGACCAACGCCCAGTGGATATTATATACAAAAGTCGTTATTGAAGTTTAGTTTCCATTTCCAAGCTCTGGGCGCGCAGCCCCACGTCTTAACGCTAGACCGGCTAAGTCCCCTCTGACTCACTGCTCCACCCACACCAGTTTAAGATTCTAGCCCGGCTCCACCTCTTGCGCTGCTCTTTCCTGCGTTGGGTCCTTCTGCCCTCTGGGGTTCCCTCCTTCCTGGACTCCTCTGACGCGGAGCCTCCTGAGTCTTGCCCCTCCCTCCGGCGGGCTTTAGGACCTGGCTCCCTTCCCGGGCTCCCCGCTGTGCCGCGCTCCTGTACATTTGAACTTGGCGCGCGCGCCCAGCCGGTGACTTTCCTTCTGACCGTTTCCCCGCTTCCTGATGTGGGTGTTGCCAAACCTGACTCCTCTCCTCCCTCTGGTGGTGAGGACACTGGTCCCGACTCCTGGGACTCCCCCTCCCCACTGCGCTCTGGTGGAGACGCTGGCCCTGATCTCCAGCTGCTGTTCAGGGACTCCCCGCTGGCCCCTCCCTCTTGAGGTTTCTCCCTTGGAATCTCCCTTGCTCTGGCCACCGGCGCTCCCTTCTGTGAGTCCTCCGATTCGCTAGAGAGGCTTGTGGAATAACTCTGGCCACTGTCACTGCCTGCGCCCCCCTCGTACTCCTCCTCCTCACTCTCCATTTGCTCCCCCTCCTGTGTCTCTCCTTCTGAACCCCTGACAGCCGTAAACAGGCATAGGTGTTTTGGTTCCATGTCAATAGAAAGCAGACGAAAAAGTTTGGATTGTTCTTTCCATGTTCTTTCCACCCACAAATTGCAAAGTGTAATGAGCCTGAACCTCCCCAAACAGATTGTTTTGCGTTCCAGCTACATAGAAAGAAGAATTTTGGATTTCGCTTATTTCACATCGTGTTCCGTGGTGTTAATGCTCATTAACCCAGAAATAGCAAAGTATGTGTAATGAGTCCCAAATAAGACAAAACCGTCTTTTCGCTTCCATATGCGTAGAAAGAAGACGAATAAGCTTTGATAGGGCTTATTTCAATTCGCATGGTGTTTTATGCGTGTGCACCAGAATCACCTCCAACCAAAGCAAAAAAGGTGTTTTGGGTTCCATCCACTTAAAAAGAAAGACGATAAAGCTCTGATTGGTTTTGTTGCAAATTGGTGTTTTTGGGGTTAGAATGCACATTCACCCAAAAATGTCAGAGTGAAATGTTTCTTAACAGCCGTAAACAAGCATAGGTGTTTTGGTTCCATGTCAATAGAAAGCAGACGAAAAAGTTTGGATTGTTCTTTCCATGTTCTTTCCACCCACAAATAGCAAAGTGTAATGAGCCTGAACCTCCCCAAACAGGTTGTTTTGCGTTCCAGCTACATAGAAAGAAGAATTTTGGATTTCGCTTATTACAAATCGTGTTCCGTGGTGTTAATGCTCATTAACCCAGAAATCGCAAACTATGTGTAATGAGTCCCAAATAACACAAAACCGTCTTTTCGCTTCCATATGCGTAGACAGAAGACGAATAAGCTTTGATAGGGCTTATTTCAATTCGCATGGTGTTTTATGGGTGTGCACCAGAATCACCTCCAACCAAAGCAAAAAGGCGTTTTGGGTTCCATCCACTTAAAAAGAAAGACGATAAAGCTCTGATTGGTTTTGTTGCAAATTGGTGTTTTGGGGGTTAGAATGCACATTCACCCAAAAATCTTAACAGCCGTAAACAGGCATAGGTGTTTTGGTTCCATGTCAATAGAAAGCAGACGAAAAAGTTTGGATTGTTCTTTCCATGTTCTTTCCACCCACAAATTGCAAAGTGTAATGAGCCTGAACCTCCCCAAACAGATTGTTTTGCGTTCCAGCTACATAGAAAGAAGAATTTTGGATTTCGCTTATTTCAAATCGTGTTCCGTGGTGTTAATGCTCATTAACCCAGAAATAGCAAAGTATGTGTAATGAGTCCCAAATAACACAAAACCGTCTTTTCGCTTCCATATGCGTAGAAAGAAGACGAATAAGCTTTGATAGGGCTTATTTCAATTCGCATGGTGTTTTATGCGTGTGCACCAGAATCACCTCCAACCAAAGCAAAAAAGGTGTTTTGGGTTCCATCCACTTAAAAAGAAAGACGATAAAGCTCTGATTGGTTTTGTCAGGACTGCCGCTAGGTCCCAGCTCACAGAGGACCAACGCCCAGTGGATGTTATAGTCTTTATTAAAGTTTAGTTTCCATTTCCAAGCTCTGGGCGCGCAGACACACGTGTCTACGCTAGACCGGCTAAGTCCCCTCTGACTCACTGCTCCACCCACACCAGTTTAAGATTCTAGCCCGGCTCCCCCTCTTGCGCTGCTCTTTCCTGCGCTGGGTCCTTCTGCCCTCTGGGGTTCCCTCCTTCCTGGACTCCTCTGACGCTGAGCCTCCTGAGTCTTGCCCCTCCCTCCGGCGGGCTTTAGGACCTGGCTCCCTTCCCGGGCTCCCCGCTGTGCCGCCCTCCTGTACATTTGAACTTGGCGCGCGCGCCCAGCCGGTGACTTTCCTTCTGACCGTTTCCCCGCTTCCTGATGTGGGTGTTGCCAAACCTGACTCCTCTCCTCCCTCTGGTGGTGAGGACACTGGTCCCGACTCCTGGGACTCCCCCTCCCCACTGCGCTCTGGTGGAGACGCTGGTCCTGATCTCCAGCTGCTGCTCAGGGACTCCCCGCTGGCCCCTTCCTCCTGGGGCTTCCCCTTCGCTCTGGCCACCGGCGCTCCCTTCTGTGAGTCCTCCGATTCGCTAGAGAGGCTTGTGGAATAACTCTGGCCACTGTCACTGCCTGCGCCCCCCTCGTACTTCTGAACCCCTGACAGGTTTTGTTGCAAATTGGTGTTTTTGGGGTTAGAATGCACATTCACCCAAAAATCTCAGAGTGAAATGTTTCTTAACAGCCGTAAACAAGCATAGGTGTTTTGGTTCCATGTCAATAGAAAGCAGACTAAAACGTTTGGATTGTTCTTTCCATGTTCTTTCCACCCACAAATTGCAAAGTGTAATGAGCCTGAATCTCCCCAAACAGGTTGTTTTGTGTTCCAGCTACATAGAAAGAAGAATTTTGGATTTCGCTTATTTCAAATCGTGTTCCGTGGTGTTAATGCTCATTAACCCAGAAATCGCAAACTATGTGTAATGAGTCCCAAATAACACAAAACCGTCTTTTCGCTTCCATATGCGTAGACAGAAGACGAATAAGCTTTGATAGGGCTTATTTCAATTCGCATGGTGTTTTATGGGTGTGCACCAGAATCACCTCCAACCAAAGCAAAAAGGTGTTTTGGGTTCCATCCACTTAAAAAGAAAGACGATAAAGCTCTGATTGGTTTTGTTGCAAATTGGTGTTTTTGGGGTTAGAATGCACATTCACCCAAAAATCTTAACAGCCGTAAACAGGCATAGGTGTTTTGGTTCCATGTCAATAGAAAGCAGACGAAAAAGTTTGGATTGTTCTTTCCATGTTCTTTCCACCCACAAATAGCAAAGTGTAATGAGCCCGAACCTCCCCAAACAGGTTGTTTTGCGTTCCAGCTACATAGAAAGAAGAATTTTGGATTTCGCTTATTTCAAATCGTGTTCCGTGGTGTTAATGCTCATTAACCCAGAAATCGCAAACTATGTGTAATGAGTCCCAAATAACACAAAACCGTCTTTTCGCTTCCATATGCGTAGACAGAAGACGAATAAGCTTTGATAGGGCTTATTTCAATTCGCATGGTGTTTTATGCGTGTGCACCAGAATCACCTCCAACCAAAGCAAAAAAGGTGTTTTGGGTTCCATCCACTTAAAAAGAAAGACGATAAAGCTCTGATTGGTTTTGTTGCAAATTGGTGTTTTTGGGGTTAGAATGCACATTCACCCAAAAATGTCAGAGTGAAATGTTTCTTAACAGCCGTAAACAAGCATAGGTGTTTTGGTTCCATGTCAATAGAAAGCAGACGAAAACGTTTGGATTGTTCTTTCCATGTTCTTTCCACCCACAAATAGCAAAGTGTAATGAGCCTGAACCTCGCCAAACAGGTTGTTTTGCGTTCCAGCTACATAGAAAGAAGAATTTTGGATTTCGCTTATTTCAAATCGTGTTCCGTGGTGTTAATGCTCATTAACCCAGAAATCGCAAACTATGTGTAATGAGTCCCAAATAACACAAAACCGTCTTTTCGCTTCCATATGCGTAGACAGAAGACGAATAAGCTTTGATAGGGCTTATTTCAATTCGCATGGTGTTTTATGGGTGTGCACCAGAATCACCTCCAACCAAAGCAAAAAGGTGTTTTGGGTTCCATCCACTTAAAAAGAAAGACGATAAAGCTCTGATTGGTTTTGTCAGGACTGCCGCTAGGTCCCAGCTCACAGAGGACCAACACCCAGTGGATGTTATAGTCTTTATTAAAGTTTAGTTTCCATTTCCAAGCTCTGGGCGCGCAGACCCACGTCTCTACGCTAGACCGGCTAAGTCCCCTCTGACTCACTGCTCCACCCACACCAGTTTAAGATTCTAGCCCGGCTCCACCTCTTGCGCTGCTCTTTCCTGCGCTGGGTCCTTCTGCCCTCTGGGGTTCCCTCCTTCCTGGACTCCTCTGACGCTGAGCCTCCTGAGTCTTGCCCCTCCCTCCGGCGGGCTTTAGGACCTGGCTCCCTTCCCGGGCTCCCCGCTGTGCCGCGCTCCTGTACATTTGAACTTGGCGCGCGCGCCCAGCCGGTGACTTTCCTTCTGACCGTTTCCCAGCTTCCTGATGTGGGTGTTGCCAAACCTGACTCCTCTCCTCCCTCTGGTGGTGAGGACACTGGTCCCGACTCCTGGGACTCCCCCTCCCCACTGCGCTCTGGTGGAGACGCTGGTCCTGATCTCCAGCTGCTGCTCAGGGACTCCCCGCTGGCCCCTTCCTCCTGGGGCTTCCTCTTCGCTCTGGCCACCGGCGCTCCCTTCTGTGAGTCCTCCGATTCGCTAGAGAGGCTTGTGGAATAACTCTGGCCACTGTCACTGCCTGCGCCCCCCTCGTACTCCTCCTCCTCACTCTCCATTTGCTCCCCCTCCTGTGTCTCTCCTTCTGAACCCCTGACAGGTTTTGTTGCAAATTGGTGTTTTTGGGGTTAGAATGCACATTCACCCAAAAATCTCAGAGTGAAATGTTTCTTAACAGCCGTAAACAAGCATAGGTGTTTTGGTTCCATGTCAATAGAAAGCAGACGAAAACGTTTGGATTGTTCTTTCCATGTTCTTTCCACCCACAAATAGCAAAGTGTAATGAGCCTGAACCTCCCCAAACAGGTTGTTTTGCGTTCCAGCTACATAGAAAGAAGAATTTTGGATTTCGCTTATTTCAAATCGTGTTCCGTGGTGTTAATGCTCATTAACCCAGAAATCGCAAACTATGTGTAATGAGTCCCAAATAACACAAAACCGTCTTTTCGCTTCCATATGCGTAGACAGAAGACGAATAAGCTTTGATAGGGCTTATTTCAATTCGCATGGTGTTTTATGGGTGTGCACCAGAATCACCTCCAACCAAAGCAAAAAGGTGTTTTGGGTTTCATCCACTTAAAAAGAAAGACGATAAAGCTCTGATTGGTTTTGTTGCAAATTGGTGTTTTTGGGGTTAGAATGCACATTCACCCAAAAATCTTAACAGCCGTAAACAGGCATAGGTGTTTTGGTTCCATGTCAATAAAAAAGAAGACGAAAAAGTTTGGATTGTTCTTTCCATGTTCTTTCCACCCACAAATAGCAAAGTGTAATGAGCCTGAACCTCCCCAAACAGGTTGTTTTGCGTTCCAGCTACATAGAAAGAAGAATTTTGGATTTCGCTTATTTCAAATCGTGTTCCGTGGTGTTAATGCTCATTAACCCAGAAATCGCAAACTATGTGTAATGAGTCCCAAATAACACAAAACCGTCTTTTCGCTTCCATATGCGTAGAAAGAAGACGAATAAGTTTTGATAGGGCTTATTTCAATTCGCATGGTGTTTTATGGGTGTGCACCAGAATCACCTCCAACCAAAGCAAAAAGGTGTTTTGGGTTCCATCCACTTAGAAAGACGATAAAGCTCTGATTGTTTTTGTTGCAAATTGGTGTTTTTGGGGTTAGAATGCACATTCACCCAAAAATCTTAACAGCCGTAAACAGGCATAGGTGTTTTGGTTCCATGTCAATAGAAAGCAGACGAAAAAGTTTGGATTGTTCTTTCCATGTTCTTTCCACCCACAAATTGCAAAGTGTAATGAGCCTGAACCTCCCCAAACAGATTGTTTTGCGTTCCAGCTACATAGAAAGAAGAATTTTGGATTTCGCTTATTTCAAATCGTGTTCCGTGGTGTTAATGCTCATTAACCCAGAAATCGCAAACTATGTGTAATGAGTCCCAAATAACACAAAACCGTCTTTTCGCTTCCATATGCGTAGAAAGAAGACGAATAAGTTTTGATAGGGCTTATTTCAATTCGCATGGTGTTTTATGGGTGTGCACCAGAATCACCTCCAACCAAAGCAAAAAGGTGTTTTGGGTTCCATCCACTTAGAAACACGATAAAGCTCTGATTGTTTTTGTTGCAAATTTGTTTTTTTGGGGTTAGAATGCACATTCACCCAAAAATCTTAACAGCCGTAAACAGGCATAGGTATTTTGGTTCCATGTCAATAGAAAGCAGACGAAAAAGTTTGGATTGTTCTTTCCATGTTCTTTCCACCCACAAATAGCAAAGTGTAATGAGCCTGAACCTCCCCAAACAGGTTGTTTTGCGTTCCAGCTACATAGAAAGAAGAATTTTGGATTTCGCTTATTTCAAATCGTGTTCCGTGGTGTTAATGCTCATTAACCCAGAAATCGCAAACTATGTGTAATGAGTCCCAAATAACACAAAACCGTCTTTTCGCTTCCATATGCGTAGACAGAAGACGAATAAGCTTTGATAGGGCTTATTTCAATTCGCATGGTGTTTTATGGGTGTGCACCAGAATCACCTCCAACCAAAGCAAAAAGGTGTTTTGGGTTCCATCCACTTAAAAAGAAAGACGATAAAGCTCTGATTGGTTTTGTTGCAAATTGGTGTTTTTGGGGTTAGAATGCACATTCACCCAAAAATCTTAACAGCCGTAAACAGGCATAGGTGTTTTGGTTCCATGTCAATAGAAAGCAGACGAAAAAGTTTGGATTGTTCTTTCCATGTTCTTTCCACCCACAAATAGCAAAGTGTAATGAGCCTGAACCTCCCCAAACAGGTTGTTTTGCGTTCCAGCTACATAGAAAGAAGAATTTTGGATTTCGCTTATTTCACATCGTGTTCCGTGGTGTTAATGCTCATTAACCCAGAAATAGCAAAGTATGTGTAATGAGTCCCAAATAACACAAAACCGTCTTTTCGCTTCCATATGTGTAGAAAGAAGACGAATAAGCTTTGATAGGGCTTATTTCAATTCGCATGGTGTTTTATGCGTGTGCACCAGAATCACCTCCAACCAAAGCAAAAAAGGTGTTTTGGGTTCCATCCACTTAAAAAGAAAGACGATAAAGCTCTGATTGGTTTTGTTGCAAATTGGTGTTTTTGGGGTTAGAATGCACATTCACCCAAAAATCTCAGAGTGAAATGTTTCTTAACAGCCGTAAACAAGCATAGGTGTTTTGGTTCCATGTCAATAGAAAGCAGACGAAAAAGTTTGGATTGTTCTTTCCATGTTCTTTCCACCCACAAATAGCAAAGTGTAATGAGCCTGAACCTCCCCAAACAGGTTGTTTTGCGTTCCAGCTACATAGAAAGAAGAATTCTGGATTTCGCTTATTTCAAATCGTGTTCCGTGGTGTTAATGCTCATTAACCCAGAAATCGCAAACTATGTGTAATGAGTCCCAAATAACACAAAACCGTCTTTTCGCTTCCATATGCGTAGACAGAAGACGAATAAGCTTTGATAGGGCTTATTTCAATTCGCATGGTGTTTTATGGGTGTGCACCAGAATCACCTCCAACCAAAGCAAAAAGGTGTTTTGGGTTCCATCCACTTAAAAAGAAAGACGATAGAGCTCTGATTGGTTTTGGTGCAAATTGGTGTTTTTGGGGTTAGAATGCACATTCACCCAAAAATCTTAACAGCCGTAAACAGGCATAGGTGTTTTGGTTCCATGTCAATAGAAAGCAGACGAAAAAGTTTGGATTGTTCTTTCCATGTTCTTTCCACCCACAAATAGCAAAGTGTAATGAGCCTGAACCTCCCCAAACAGGTTGTTTTGCGTTCCAGCTACATAGAAAGAAGAATTTTGGATTTCGCTTATTTCAAATCGTGTTCCGTGGTGTTAATGCTCATTAACCCAGAAATCGCAAACTATGTGTAATGAGTCCCAAATAACACAAAACCGTCTTTTCGCTTCCATATGCGTAGACAGAAGACGAATAAGCTTTGATAGGGCTTATTTCAATTCGCATGGTGTTTTATGGGTGTGCACCAGAATCACCTCCAACCAAAGCAAAAAGGTGTTTTGGGTTCCATCCACTTAAAAAGAAAGACGATAAAGCTCTGATTGGTTTTGTTGCAAATTGGTGTTTTTGGGGTTAGAATGCACATTCACCCAAAAATCTTAACAGCCGTAAACAGGCATAGGTGTTTTGGTTCCATGTCAATAGAAAGCAGACGAAAAAGTTTGGATTGTTCTTTCCATGTTCTTTCCACCCACAAATAGCAAAGTGTAATGAGCCTGAACCTCCCCAAACAGGTTGTTTTGCGTTCCAGCTACATAGAAAGAAGAATTTTGGATTTCGCTTATTTCAAATCGTGTTCCGTGGTGTTAATGCTCATTAACCCAGAAATCGCAAACTATGTGTAATGAGTTCCAAATAACACAAAACCGTCTTTTCGCTTCCATATGCGTAGAAAGAAGACGAATAAGCTTTGATAGGGCTTATTTCAATTCGCATGGTGTTTTATGCGTGTGCACCAGAATCACCTCCAACCAAAGCAAAAAGGTGTTTTGGGTTCCATCCACTTTAAAAGAAAGACGATAAAGCTCTGATTGGTTTTGTTGCAAATTGGTGTTTTTGGGGTTAGAATGCACATTCACCCAAAAATCTTAACAGCCGTAAACAGGCATAGGTGTTTTGGTTCCATGTCAATAGAAAGCAGACGAAAAAGTTTGGATTGTTCTTTCCATGTTCTTTCCACCCACAAATTGCAAAGTGTAATGAGCCTGAACCTCCCCAAACAGATTGTTTTGCGTTCCAGCTACATAGAAAGAAGAATTTTGGATTTCGCTTATTTCAAATCGTGTTCCGTGGTGTTAATGCTCATTAACCCAGAAATCGCAAACTATGTGTAATGAGTCCCAAATAACACAAAACCGTCTTTTCGCTTCCATATGCGTAGAAAGAAGACGAATAAGTTTTGATAGGGCTTATTTCAATTCGCATGGTGTTTTATGGGTGTGCACCAGAATCACCTCCAACCAAAGCAAAAAGGTGTTTTGGGTTCCATCCACTTAGAAACACGATAAAGCTCTGATTGTTTTTGTTGCAAATTTGTTTTTTTGGGGTTAGAATGCACATTCACCCAAAAATCTTAACAGCCGTAAACAGGCATAGGTATTTTGGTTCCATGTCAATAGAAAGCAGACGAAAAAGTTTGGATTGTTCTTTCCATGTTCTTTCCACCCACAAATAGCAAAGTGTAATGAGCCTGAACCTCCCCAAACAGGTTGTTTTGCGTTCCAGCTACATAGAAAGAAGAATTTTGGATTTCGCTTATTTCAAATCGTGTTCCGTGGTGTTAATGCTCATTAACCCAGAAATCGCAAACTATGTGTAATGAGTCCCAAATAACACAAAACCGTCTTTTCGCTTCCATATGCGTAGACAGAAGACGAATAAGCTTTGATAGGGCTTATTTCAATTCGCATGGTGTTTTATGGGTGTGCACCAGAATCACCTCCAACCAAAGCAAAAAGGTGTTTTGGGTTCCATCCACTTAAAAAGAAAGACGATAAAGCTCTGATTGGTTTTGTTGCAAATTGGTGTTTTTGGGGTTAGAATGCACATTCACCCAAAAATCTTAACAGCCGTAAACAGGCATAGGTGTTTTGGTTCCATGTCAATAGAAAGCAGACGAAAAAGTTTGGATTGTTCTTTCCATGTTCTTTCCACCCACAAATAGCAAAGTGTAATGAGCCTGAACCTCCCCAAACAGGTTGTTTTGCGTTCCAGCTACATAGAAAGAAGAATTTTGGATTTCGCTTATTTCAAATCGTGTTCCGTGGTGTTAATGCTCATTAACCCAGAAATCGCAAACTATGTGTAATGAGTCCCAAATAACACAAAACCGTCTTTTCGCTTCCATATGCGTAGAAAGAAGACGAATAAGTTTTGATAGGGCTTATTTCAATTCGCATGGTGTTTTATGGGTGTGCACCAGAATCACCTCCAACCAAAGCAAAAAGGTGTTTTGGGTTCCATCCACTTAGAAACACGATAAAGCTCTGATTGTTTTTGTTGCAAATTTGTTTTTTTGGGGTTAGAATGCACATTCACCCAAAAATCTTAACAGCCGTAAACAGGCATTGGTGTTTTGGTTCCATGTCAATAGAAAGCAGACGAAAAAGTTTGGATTGTTCTTTCCATGTTCTTTCCACCCACAAATTGCAAAGTGTAATGAGCCTGAACCTCCCCAAACAGATTGTTTTGCGTTCCAGCTACATAGAAAGAAGAATTTTGGATTTCGCTTATTTCACATCGTGTTCCGTGGTGTTAATGCTCATTAACCCAGAAATAGCAAAGTATGTGTAATGAGTCCCAAATAACACAAAACCGTCTTTTCGCTTCCATATGCGTAGAAAGAAGACGAATAAGTTTTGATAGGGCTTATTTCAATTCGCATGGTGTTTTATGGGTGTGCACCAGAATCACCTCCAACCAAAGCAAAAAGGTGTTTTGGGTTCCATCCACTTAGAAACACGATAAAGCTCTGATTGTTTTTGTTGCAAATTTGTTTTTTTGGGGTTAGAATGCACATTCACCCAAAAATCTTAACAGCCGTAAACAGGCATAGGTATTTTGGTTCCATGTCAATAGAAAGCAGACGAAAAAGTTTGGATTGTTCTTTCCATGTTCTTTCCACCCACAAATAGCAAAGTGTAATGAGCCTGAACCTCCCCAAACAGGTTGTTTTGCGTTCCAGCTACATAGAAAGAAGAATTTTGGATTTCGCTTATTTCAAATCGTGTTCCGTGGTGTTAATGCTCATTAACCCAGAAATCGCAAACTATGTGTAATGAGTCCCAAATAACACAAAACCGTCTTTTCGCTTCCATATGCGTAGACAGAAGACGAATAAGCTTTGATAGGGCTTATTTCAATTCGCATGGTGTTTTATGGGTGTGCACCAGAATCACCTCCAACCAAAGCAAAAAGGTGTTTTGGGTTCCATCCACTTAAAAAGAAAGACGATAAAGCTCTGATTGGTTTTGTTGCAAATTGGTGTTTTTGGGGTTAGAATGCACATTCACCCAAAAATCTTAACAGCCGTAAACAGGCATAGGTGTTTTGGTTCCATGTCAATAGAAAGCAGACGAAAAAGTTTGGATTGTTCTTTCCATGTTCTTTCCACCCACAAATAGCAAAGTGTAATGAGCCTGAACCTCCCCAAACAGGTTGTTTTGCGTTCCAGCTACATAGAAAGAAGAATTTTGGATTTCGCTTATTTCAAATCGTGTTCCGTGGTGTTAATGCTCATTAACCCAGAAATCGCAAACTATGTGTAATGAGTCCCAAATAACACAAAACCGTCTTTTCGCTTCCATATGCGTAGAAAGAAGACGAATAAGTTTTGATAGGGCTTATTTCAATTCGCATGGTGTTTTATGGGTGTGCACCAGAATCACCTCCAACCAAAGCAAAAAGGTGTTTTGGGTTCCATCCACTTAGAAACACGATAAAGCTCTGATTGTTTTTGTTGCAAATTTGTTTTTTTGGGGTTAGAATGCACATTCACCCAAAAATCTTAACAGCCGTAAACAGGCATTGGTGTTTTGGTTCCATGTCAATAGAAAGCAGACGAAAAAGTTTGGATTGTTCTTTCCATGTTCTTTCCACCCACAAATTGCAAAGTGTAATGAGCCTGAACCTCCCCAAACAGATTGTTTTGCGTTCCAGCTACATAGAAAGAAGAATTTTGGATTTCGCTTATTTCACATCGTGTTCCGTGGTGTTAATGCTCATTAACCCAGAAATAGCAAAGTATGTGTAATGAGTCCCAAATAACACAAAACCGTCTTTTCGCTTCCATATGTGTAGAAAGAAGACGAATAAGCTTTGATAGGGCTTATTTCAATTCGCATGGTGTTTTATGCGTGTGCACCAGAATCACCTCCAACCAAAGCAAAAAAGGTGTTTTGGGTTCCATCCACTTAAAAAGAAAGACGATAAAGCTCTGATTGGTTTTGTTGCAAATTGGTGTTTTTGGGGTTAGAATGCACATTCACCCAAAAATCTCAGAGTGAAATGTTTCTTAACAGCCGTAAACAAGCATAGGTGTTTTGGTTCCATGTCAATAGAAAGCAGACGAAAAAGTTTGGATTGTTCTTTCCATGTTCTTTCCACCCACAAATAGCAAAGTGTAATGAGCCTGAACCTCCCCAAACAGGTTGTTTTGCGTTCCAGCTACATAGAAAGAAGAATTCTGGATTTCGCTTATTTCAAATCGTGTTCCGTGGTGTTAATGCTCATTAACCCAGAAATCGCAAACTATGTGTAATGAGTCCCAAATAACACAAAACCGTCTTTTCGCTTCCATATGCGTAGACAGAAGACGAATAAGCTTTGATAGGGCTTATTTCAATTCGCATGGTGTTTTATGGGTGTGCACCAGAATCACCTCCAACCAAAGCAAAAAGGTGTTTTGGGTTCCATCCACTTAAAAAGAAAGACGATAGAGCTCTGATTGGTTTTGGTGCAAATTGGTGTTTTTGGGGTTAGAATGCACATTCACCCAAAAATCTTAACAGCCGTAAACAGGCATAGGTGTTTTGGTTCCATGTCAATAGAAAGCAGACGAAAAAGTTTGGATTGTTCTTTCCATGTTCTTTCCACCCACAAATAGCAAAGTGTAATGAGCCTGAACCTCCCCAAACAGGTTGTTTTGCGTTCCAGCTACATAGAAAGAAGAATTTTGGATTTCGCTTATTTCAAATCGTGTTCCGTGGTGTTAATGCTCATTAACCCAGAAATCGCAAACTATGTGTAATGAGTCCCAAATAACACAAAACCGTCTTTTCGCTTCCATATGCGTAGACAGAAGACGAATAAGCTTTGATAGGGCTTATTTCAATTCGCATGGTGTTTTATGGGTGTGCACCAGAATCACCTCCAACCAAAGCAAAAAGGTGTTTTGGGTTCCATCCACTTAAAAAGAAAGACGATAAAGCTCTGATTGGTTTTGTTGCAAATTGGTGTTTTTGGGGTTAGAATGCACATTCACCCAAAAATCTTAACAGCCGTAAACAGGCATAGGTGTTTTGGTTCCATGTCAATAGAAAGCAGACGAAAAAGTTTGGATTGTTCTTTCCATGTTCTTTCCACCCACAAATAGCAAAGTGTAATGAGCCTGAACCTCCCCAAACAGGTTGTTTTGCGTTCCAGCTACATAGAAAGAAGAATTTTGGATTTCGCTTATTTCAAATCGTGTTCCGTGGTGTTAATGCTCATTAACCCAGAAATCGCAAACTATGTGTAATGAGTTCCAAATAACACAAAACCGTCTTTTCGCTTCCATATGCGTAGAAAGAAGACGAATAAGCTTTGATAGGGCTTATTTCAATTCGCATGGTGTTTTATGCGTGTGCACCAGAATCACCTCCAACCAAAGCAAAAAGGTGTTTTGGGTTCCATCCACTTTAAAAGAAAGACGATAAAGCTCTGATTGGTTTTGTTGCAAATTGGTGTTTTTGGGGTTAGAATGCACATTCACCCAAAAATCTTAACAGCCGTAAACAGGCATAGGTGTTTTGGTTCCATGTCAATAGAAAGCAGACGAAAAAGTTTGGATTGTTCTTTCCATGTTCTTTCCACCCACAAATTGCAAAGTGTAATGAGCCTGAACCTCCCCAAACAGATTGTTTTGCGTTCCAGCTACATAGAAAGAAGAATTTTGGATTTCGCTTATTTCACATCGTGTTCCGTGGTGTTAATGCTCATTAACCCAGAAATAGCAAAGTATGTGTCAGGGGTTCAGAAGGAGAGACACAGGAGGGGGAGCAAATGGAGAGTGAGGAGGAGGAGTACGAGGGGGGCGCAGGCAGTGACAGTGGCCAGAGTTATTCCACAAGCCTCTCTAGCGAATCGGAGGACTCACAGAAGGGAGCGCCGGTGGCCAGAGCAAGGGATATTCCAAGGGAGAAACCTCAAGAGGGAGGGGCCAGCGGGGAGTCCCTGAGCAGCAGCTGGAGATCAGGGCCAGCGTCTCCACCAGAGCGCAGTGGGGAGGGGGAGTCCCAGGAGTCGGGACCAGTGTCCTCACCACCAGAGGGAGGAGAGGAGTCAGGTTTGGCAACACCCACATCAGGAAGCGGGGAAACGGTCAGAAGGAAAGTCACCGGCTGGGCGTGCGCGCCAAGTTCAAATGTACAGGAGCGCGGCACAGCGGGGAGCCCGGGAAGGGAGCCAGGTCCTAAAGCCCGCCGGAGGGAGGGGCAAGACTCAGGAGGCTCCGCGTCAGAGGAGTCCAGGAAGGAGGGAACCCCAGAGGGCAGAAGGACCCAACGCAGGAAAGAGCAGCGCAAGAGGTGGAGCCGGGCTAGAATCTTAAACTGGTGCGGGTGGAGCAGTGAGTCAGAGGGGACTTAGCCGGTCTAGCGTTAAGACGTGGGCCTGCGCGCCCAGAGCTTGGAAATGGAAACTAAACTTCAATAAAGACTTTTGTATATAATATCCACTGGGCGTTGGTCCTCTGTGAGCTGGGACCTAGCGGCAGTCCTGACAGTAAGTCCCCTCACCATTTTCACCAATTTTGCAACCTCGTGGAGTGCGGGAAACCAGCGAGGGGTGAAGATTGGTGCTTCGCGAGCTCACGAAAAACAGGGAAATGACTACCGAAGAGAGGATAGCGAGTTTGCAAAACGCAGTGACGCAGTTGACTGCAGAAATTGCGGCTTCCAGAAAGAAAGAACAGGAAGCAGCTGCTGCCTGCCAGGATCTGCGAACCAGGTTAGAAGTGCTAAGTACACAGAGGCTACCGGCCACCAGACCAGAAGGGATTGGGCTGGGGAACAGAGGAGGGAGCCTGGTATCTCACTTCAATGGGGACCTGCAGGAGTATCCTAACTTCAGAGCAGATGTAATTTATGCACTGCAGCTGCTTGACAAAGACTTTAAAAATGAGGAAGAGACAGTGGGATTTATTATTTCGCATTTACGGGGGGAGGCAAAATCGTGGCTGCGCAATCTATGGAGAGACAAGGATCCAGCCCTCCAAAATGCGGCTGCCTTCATTAAAGTGATGGATGCGTGTTTTTTATCTGAGATTGATGTGGATATCGCTAGGAGGGAGATTCACGGACTAAGACAAGGTAAAGCCACTGTGAGGCAATATCATTCACGTTTTTTCGGATTGGTGAATGTACTAGCCTGGGAGAAAGAATCGCCTGCCGTCAGAGACCTGTTCTGGGAGGGGTTGAGCGGAGCTGTGAAAGACGAGATCGCAAGGGGGGGAAGACCCCAAACCACCAAGGACGTGGTGGAACGGGCATTCTCCATTGGGGTTCGGTTGGAAGGACGCCCTTGGGGCAAGGAGGAAGGGCATTTGGGACGCACGCCAGCGAGAGGACTGCCTCCCTTCCCCAAGGAGGCGGCGCGCGCTCGATCCATGCCTCCGCTGGGAGGGGGAGAGGAGCCGATGGAGATAGGTGGTGCTAAGGCTCACTCCACAGTCGGAGCCCTAACTCCGGGAGCAGTCAAGATGAAGCCTCCTAGAGGAACCAGGAAGTGCTACATCTGCAACAGTGCTCAGCATATGGCAAAAGAGTGTCCCCAGCGGTTTCACAAGCATACTGCAGCCGCAGCGACAGTAACAGACGCAATTCAGCAGAGGGAGTCGCAGCAGGAAAACTCCACTGTCTGGCTGGAGATGGCGTCTCTGGGGACCAGCCAGACAAGTCAGTGAAGCAATCCCCAGGGATCTTACAGCCCACCGACCCCCTCCCACCCAAACCAGTAGTGCAGCTCACCGCATCCCTTCAGCTCCCCAATGGGCTACTTGTGGAAATTCCCATCACCATCGACTCGGGGAGCAATGCAGACTTTATAGACATGCAGTTCATCCAGCAACATGGCATAGCCCTTCTGCCAGCGGCGGTACCTCTGAAAGTCGTCACAGTGGACGGCAGGGAGCTACTGGGAGGGCAAGTGCTACAGCAGACGCCGCCAATGGTGATGCGCATTGGAAACCACCGTGAGGTCATCAGCTTCAATGTCACCCGCCTGTCAGACACGCCCATAGTGTTGGGAATGAGTTGGCTGGATAGGCACAGCCCGGCATTAGCTTGGTACCAGCGGCAACTGACCTTCGGCTCCTCTTACTGCGCAGAACACTGCATCCTGGCGGACTTGGAAGATGAGGGGCACGAGGATGGACCACAGCTGAACTTGGGCATGTTGCAAGCGGTGCCTAACAAATACAAGGAGTTTTTGGAGGTCTTCTGCGAGAAAGAAGCGGATAAGCTGCCTCCCCACAGACCCTACGACTGCAAGATCGACCTCCTGCCCGGGGCGACGCTCCCGACGGGGAAACTGTACTCCATGTCTGAGGATGAATTGCAAGAGCTCAGGGAGTTCATAGATCACAACCTGAAGCGGGGATTCATCCGGGAGTCCAAGGCGGCAGGAGGCAGTCCCGTGTTCTTTGTAAAGAAGCGGGACACGCCCCAAAAGAGGCTGGTCGTTGATTTCCGCTTCTTGAACCTCAAGACCAAGCCCTCAGCATTCCCTATGCCCAAGATCGATGACCTGCTGGCGACGGTGAGGAAGGGTCGCATCTTTACCAAGTTGGATCTGCGCGGAGCGTACAATCTCATTCGCGTACGGGAAGGCGAGGAGTGGAAAACAACCATGTTTACGCCGCTGGGCACTTATGAATACAGAGTTATGCCTTTTGGATTAAAAAATGGTTCCCACTGCTTTCAAGCCTTCATGCATCATGTCTTGGCGGGTCTCCTCTACAAGAAGTGCGTCTGCTTCCTGGATGACATCCTGATCTTCTCGGAATCGCCGGAGGCTCACGAGAGAGATGTTAGGGAAGTTCTGCAGAGGCTGCGGGAGCACAGGCTGTACGCCAAGCTGGAGAAGTGCCAGTTCGACAAGACGGAGGTGGATTTCTTGGGCTACAAACTGTCCGACAAGGGACTGGCTATGGACGGTGCCAAGGTACGTGCAGTACTGAACTGGAAGAGCCCACGCAATAGGAAGGAAGTACAGAGGTTTGTCGGTTTTGCCAACTTTTATCGCAAGTTCATCAAGGGTTTCGCCATGCAGACAGCGGCCATCACCGACACCCTCAGTTCCAAGAAGAAGAGGTTCATCTGGACGGAGCAGGCGGAGCAGTCCTTTCAGAAGCTCAAGCAGCTCTTCGCTTCCGAGGAGAACCTACTGCACGTAAATCCCAGCAGGCCCATGAGAGTGGAGACGAACGCCTCAGACAGGGCCGTGGGAGCCGTTCTGTTGCAGCAAGACCACCAGGGGGACTGGAGGCCGTGCGCTTTCTACTCCAGAAAACTCAGCAAAGCGGAGCAGAACTACACCATCTGGGACAGGGAGTTGCTGGCCATACATGCAGCCTTCAAGGCGTGGCGGCACTTCCTCGTCGGAGCCAAGCACACGGTGCAGGTCCGCACAGACCATAAGAACTTGGAGTACTGGCGCACGGCGAGGTTCCTGAACCAGCGACACATCCGCTGGGCGGAGTTCTTTGCAGATTTCGACTTCAGAATTGAGTACATCCCAGGAAACAGCAACGTCTTGGCGGACGCGCTGTCCAGAAAACCGCAGTATCTGGAGGCAGAGGCACCGGCGGCGGCCAAGCACATTTTCACACCACAGGCGTGGGCATGCGCGTCAGCCACGGTGGACCTGGACGCGGTGCGCCGCGCGCTGCAAACGGACTCGTTCGCCCGAGCCAAGATGGAGGAGGTGTGCAGTGGCAAGGCGAGGGGCGACGAATTCCAAGTGCGCGACGGCCTGCTCCTACGCAAGGGAGTCCTCTACGTACCAGGAGACAGCCTCCGTGCGAAGGTCCTGCAACAGCTGCACGACGCGCCCAGCGCGGGGCACTTCGGCAAGGAGAAGACGGTGGACTTAGTAGCCAGAGACTTTTGGTGGCCTAAGATGCGGGGGGATGTCGCGGACTATGTCAATAGGTGCGACACCTGCCAAAGGGCTAAGCCTGTGCACCTGCCGCCGGCGGGCCTGTTGGAACCGCTACAGACACCGTTCGTACCGTGGGAGAGGGTGGCCCTGGACTTTGTCACAGATCTACCCAGCTCGAGGGGCAAGACGGCAGTGCTCGTGGTAGTGGACCTGTTCACCAAGATGGCCCACTTCATTCCGTGCGCGAAGGTGGCCACGGCCGAGCAGACCGCTAAGATGTTCATAGACCACGTGTTCAAGGTGCACGGCCTACCACGGTCTATTTTGTCCGACCGAGGGCGCCAGTTCATCTCCAACTTCTGGCAAAAGCTGATGGGATTCCTGAACGTCAAGGTCAGCCTGGCGTCGGCGAGACACCCGCAAACTAACGGGCAGGCGGAAAGGGTCAACGCCATCATGCAGCAGTACCTGAGATGCTACGCGAACCAGCAGCCATCGACCTGGGTGGACTATCTACCGTTGGCCGAGTTTGCCTACAACAACACGAAGCACGGGTCCACGGGGGTGACACCATTTTTCGCCAACTACGGGAGGCATCCCAGAACCTTCCCGGGTCTGGACACAGTGCGGGAGGGGGAGCCACAGGGAGCAGAGGACGTGGCAGCGGAGTTGCAGGAGATCCACGAGCAGCTCAGGAAGGGGGGGCTTCGAGGGGGGGATGGATGTCAGGGGTTCAGAAGGAGAGACACAGGAGGGGGAGCAAATGGAGAGTGAGGAGGAGGAGTACAAGGGGGGCGCAGGCAGTGACAGTGGCCAGAGTTATTCCACAAGCCTCTCTAGCGAATCGGAGGACTCACAGAAGGGAGCGCCGGTGGCCAGAGCAAGGGAGATTCCAAGGGAGAAACCTCAAGAGGGAGGGGCCAGCGGGGAGTCCCTGAGCAGCAGCTGGAGATCAGGGCCAGCGTCTCCACCAGAGCGCAGTGGGGAGGGGGAGTCCCAGGAGTCGGGACCAGTGTCCTCACCACCAGAGGGAGGAGAGGAGTCAGGTTTGGCAACACCCACATCAGGAAGCGGGGAAACGGTCAGAAGGAAAGTCACCGGCTGGGCGCGCGCGCCAAGTTCAAATGTACAGGAGCGCGGCACAGCGGGGAGCCCGGGAAGGGAGCCAGGTCCTAAAGCCCGCCGGAGGGAGGGGCAAGACTCAGGAGGCTCCGCGTCAGAGGAGTCCAGGAAGGAGGGAACCCCAGAGGGCAGAAGGACCCAACGCAGGAAAGAGCAGCGCAAGAGGTGGAGCCGGGCTAAAATCTTAAACTGGTGTGGGTGGAGCAGTGAGTCAGAGGGGACTTAGCCGGTCTAGCGTTAAGACGTGGGCCTGCGCGCCCAGAGCTTGGAAATGGAAACTAAACTTCAATAAAGACTTTTGTATGTAATATCCACTGGGCGTTGGTCCTCTGTGAGCTGGGACCTAGCGGCAGTCCTGACAGTATGTGTAATGAGTGCCAAATAACACAAAACCGTGTTTTCGCTTCCATATGCGTAGAAAGAAGACGAATAAGCTTTGATAGGGCTTATTTCAATTCGCATGGTGTTTTATGCGTGTGCACCAGAATCACCTCCAACCAAAGCAAAAAAGGTGTTTTGGGTTCCATCCACTTAAAAAGAAAGACGATAAAGCTCTGATTGGTTTTGTTGCAAATTGGTGTTTTTGGGGTTAGAATGCACATTCACCCAAAAATCTTAACAGCCGTAAACAGGCATAGGTGTTTTGGTTCCATGTCAATAGAAAGCAGACGAAAAAGTTTGGATTGTTCTTTCCATGTTCTTTCCACCCACAAATTGCAAAGTGTAATGAGCCTGAACCTCCCCAAACAGATTGTTTTGCGTTCCAGCTACATAGAAAGAAGAATTTTGGATTTCGCTTATTTCAAATCGTGTTCCGTGGTGTTAATGCTCATTAACCCAGAAATAGCAAAGTATGTGTAATGAGTCCCAAATAACACAAAACCGTCTTTTCGCTTCCATATGCGTAGAAAGAAGACGAATAAGCTTTGATAGGGCTTATTTCAATTCGCATGGTGTTTTATGGGTGTGCACCAGAATCACCTCCAACCAAAGCAAAAAGGTGTTTTGGGTTCCATCCACTTAAAAAGAAAGACGATAAAGCTCTGATTGGTTTTGTTGCAAATTGGTGTTTTTGGGGTTAGAATGCACATTCACCCAAAAATCTCAGAGTGAAATGTTTCTTAACAGCCGTAAACAAGCATAGGTGTTTTGGTTCCATGTCAATAGAAAGCAGACGAAAACGTTTGGATTGTTCTTTCCATGTTCTTTCCACCCACAAATAGCAAAGTGTAATGAGCCTGAACCTCCCCAAACAGGTTTTTTGCGTTCCAGCTACATAGAAAGAAGAATTTTGGATTTCGCTTATTTCAAATCGTGTTCCGTGGTGTTAATGCTCATTAACCCAGAAATCGCAAACTATGTGTAATGAGTCCCAAATAACACAAAAGCGTCTTTTCGCTTCCATATGCGTAGACAGAAGACGAATAAGCTTTGATAGGGCTTATTTCAATTCGCATGGTGTTTTATGGGTGTGCACCAGAATCACCTCCAACCAAAGCAAAAAGGTGTTTTGGGGTCCATCCACTTAAAAAGAAAGACGATAAAGCTCTGATTGGTTTTGTTGCAAATTGGTGTTTTTGAGGTTAGAATGCACATTCACCCAAAAATCTCAGAGTGAAATGTTTCTTAACAGCCGTAAACAAGCATAGGTGTTTTGGTTCCATGTCAATAGAAAGCAGACGAAAACGTTTGGATTGTTCTTTCCATGTTCTTTCCACCCACAAATAGCAAAGTGTAATGAGCCTGAACCTCGCCAAACAGGTTGTTTTGCGTTCCAGCTACATAGAAAGAAGAATTTTGGATTTCGCTTATTTCAAATCGTGTTCCGTGGTGTTAATGCTCATTAACCCAGAAATCGCAAACTATGTGTAATGAGTCCCAAATAACACAAAACCGTCTTTTCGCTTCCATATGCGTAGACAGAAGACGAATAAGCTTTGATAGGGCTTATTTCAATTCGCATGGTGTTTTATGGGTGTGCACCAGAATCACCTCCAACCAAAGCAAAAAGGTGTTTTGGGTTCCATCCACTTAAAAAGAAAGACGATAAAGCTCTGATTGGTTTTGTTGCAAATTGGTGTTTTTGGGGTTAGAATGCACATTCACCCAAAAATCTTAACAGCCGTAAACAGGCATAGGTGTTTTGGTTCCATGTCAATAGAAAGCAGACGAAAAAGTTTGGATTGTTCTTTCCATGTTCTTTCCACCCACAAATAGCAAAGTGTAATGAGCCTGAACCTCCCCAAACAGGTTGTTTTGCGTTCCAGCTACATAGAAAGAAGAATTTTGGATTTCGCTTATTTCAAATCGTGTTCCGTGGTGTTAATGCTCATTAACCCAGAAATCGCAAACTATGTGTAATGAGTTCCAAATAACACAAAACCGTCTTTTCGCTTCCATATGCGTAGAAAGAAGACGAATAAGCTTTGATAGGGCTTATTTCAATTCGCATGGTGTTTTATGCGTGTGCACCAGAATCACCTCCAACCAAAGCAAAAAGGTGTTTTGGGTTCCATCCACTTAAAAAGAAAGACGATAAAGCTCTGATTGGTTTTGTTGCAAATTGGTGTTTTTGGGGTTAGAATGCACATTCACCCAAAAATCTTAACAGCCGTAAACAGGCATAGGTGTTTTGGTTCCATGTCAATAGAAAGCAGACGAAAAAGTTTGGATTGTTCTTTCCATGTTCTTTCCACCCACAAATTGCAAAGTGTAATGAGCCTGAACCTCCCCAAACAGATTGTTTTGCGTTCCAGCTACATAGAAAGAAGAATTTTGGATTTCGCTTATTTCACATCGTGTTCCGTGGTGTTAATGCTCATTAACCCAGAAATAGCAAAGTATGTGTCAGGGGTTCAGAAGGAGAGACACAGGATGGGGAGCAAATGGAGAGTGAGGAGGAGGAGTACGAGGGGGGCGCAGGCAGTGACAGTGGCCAGAGTTATTCCACAAGCCTCTCTAGCGAATCGGAGGACTCACAGAAGGGAGCGCCGGTGGCCAGAGCAAGGGAGATTCCAAGGGAGAAACCTCAAGAGGGAGGGGCCAGCGGGGAGTCCCTGAGCAGCAGCTGGAGATCAGGGCCAGCGTCTCCACCAGAGCGCAGTGGGGAGGGGGAGTCCCAGGAGTCGGGACCAGTGTCCTCACCACCAGAGGGAGGAGAGGAGTCAGGTTTGGCAACACCCACATCAGGAAGCGGGGAAACGGTCAGAAGGAAAGTCACCGGCTGGGCGCGCGCGCCAAGTTCAAATGTACAGGAGCGCGGCACAGCGGGGAGCCCGGGAAGGGAGCCAGGTCCTAAAGCCCGCCGGAGGGAGGGGCAAGACTCAGGAGGCTCCGCGTCAGAGGAGTCCAGGAAGGAGGGAACCCCAGAGGGCAGAAGGACCCAACGCAGGAAAGAGCAGCGCAAGAGGTGGAGCCGGGCTAGAATCTTAAACTGGTGCGGGTGGAGCAGTGAGTCAGAGGGGACTTAGCCGGTCTAGCGTTAAGACGTGGGCCTGCGCGCCCAGAGCTTGGAAATGGAAACTAAACTTCAATAAAGACTTTTGTATATAATATCCACTGGGCGTTGGTCCTCTGTGAGCTGGGACCTAGCGGCAGTCCTGACAGTAAGTCCCCTCACCATTTTCACCAATTTTGCAACCTCGTGGAGTGCGGGAAACCAGCGAGGGGTGAAGATTGGTGCTTCGCGAGCTCACGAAAAACAGGGAAATGACTACCGAAGAGAGGATAGCGAGTTTGCAAAACGCAGTGACGCAGTTGACTGCAGAAATTGCGGCTTCCAGAAAGAAAGAACAGGAAGCAGCTGCTGCCTGCCAGGATCTGCGAACCAGGTTAGAAGTGCTAAGTACACAGAGGCTACCGGCCACCAGACCAGAAGGGATTGGGCTGGGGAACAGAGGAGGGAGCCTGGTATCTCACTTCAATGGGGACCTGCAGGAGTATCCTAACTTCAGAGCAGATGTAATTTATGCACTGCAGCTGCTTGACAAAGACTTTAAAAATGAGGAAGAGAGAGTGGGATTTATTATTTCGCATTTACGGGGGGAGGCAAAATCGTGGCTGCGCAATCTATGGAGAGACAAGGATCCAGCCCTCCAAAATGCGGCTGCCTTCATTAAAGTGATGGATGCGTGTTTTTTATCTGAGATTGATGTGGATATCGCTAGGAGGGAGATTCACGGACTAAGACAAGGTAAAGCCACTGTGAGGCAATATCATTCACGTTTTTTCGGATTGGTGAATGTACTAGCCTGGGAGAAAGAATCGCCTGCCGTCAGAGACCTGTTCTGGGAGGGGTTGAGCGGAGCTGTGAAAGACGAGATCGCAAGGGGGGGAAGACCCCAAACCACCAAGGACGTGGTGGAACGGGCATTCTCCATTGGGGTTCGGTTGGAAGGACGCCCTTGGGGCAAGGAGGAAGGGCATTTGGGACGCACGCCAGCGAGAGGACTGCCTCCCTTCCCCAAGGAGGCGGCGCGCGCTCGATCCATGCCTCC